>NC_090880.1:5510703-5520703 GCF_036669935.1 Montipora foliosa
TTTAGATCACACTATGTAAACACGGAAACAGTCCTCTATTGCTTTTATAAAATATTTCTCAAAAGTAATTCAACAAATAAAGGAAAATGCTGTTTTTTTACTTCTCGATTTAAACAGATTTTCTTGATACACGCTCATATTTCCTACCAGGCAATCAAAACGCGCCTCTGATAGCACACAACCAATCAAAATCCGTGTGATGTCACAGCCGTGTTTACATGCTCTCATCTAAACACAGCTGTAGACCAATGAGAGTGCGCGTACTATCCTAATTATTTTATAAAATTCTTTAATACATGTTTCCCCATTAGTCCGTCACGTAGTGTTTCGTGGTTTTGTGGTCATCGCTATTGCCTCTGAATGAAGTGATACCGAGTTCGAATCCTAATTGGGCTGCCTTCTCTTGATGCGCATGCGTAGACAAATCGCGTTCCTTCAAACAAAGTAATTAGGGTATAAATTTTAAACTTGTCTTTTTGCAGAATAGGAAAAGATATGCAATTGTGAGAAACGAAATTCGAAACAAACCGAAGTTCAAAGTGAATACAAATTGCTTTCCTTTTCAGAAATATCTCGAGAAGGTAGCTGAAAACATCTGTAGGATCGTCTTATATGTTATACAAAAGAATTACAAAGAAGAGAATCCGCATTTTTAGCCTCTAGTTTTTTAGCAGGTGCTTGGAAAAAGCCGTTATCACCCTATAAGGCTCCTCTATTCTTCCCCCTCAATGAGTGTGCATTGTGTAGTCCCAGAAACAGGTCCTTAGTACAAACGGGCCAGCCAGTCAACTCGTGGCCCTTGAGTGCATTCGGGGTGGCCTAATTTGTTAGGAATTTCAATGCAGTGTTGATTTCACTTTCCCCTGCCGTCAACCCTGGAACGGCTCTTGCTTGCTTTTGCCCCACCCTCCTCCCCTGATGTTTGTTGACAGCTCTGCAGTCCATGGGTCTCTCCCATGAATTAGTTACTTGCGTCTGTTGTTCAGTCCGAAAGGCGAATAGCGTTATCCACTCTTCGAACAACCGAGACCTGTTGGTGTTGTTGTTGTTCAGTGACGGGCAGCGAGGATATAGTATTTTTCCTGGTCGATTTTTGGTCATGACATTCCGACAGCGTGTTTTTTTTTTTTTTGCTTTCTTCCAGAGCCGTCCGCCCATCAGAGTTGGTGGGAAGCGTTTGGACAAAGGAAGACATCAAACATTTGACGTCTCCAAATCTTTTGAAGATGATTCACCACACGAACAAGATCACTTTGTGGTTCGAGAAAAGCATGTTGGAATTTCCCAACTTAGAGGAAAGAGTAGCGGTTTTAAACAGAATTATTGATATCCTAACAGTGAGTATGAAGACGTTTGACGTACTTTTTTCATCATTTGTGTATGAATGAAAGAAAGAAAGGGCTCTCCTTTGCAGTCTGTCTCGTGTCGGTACTTTTGAATCGCAGGAAGTGCATCGTTGAGTCTGCGTTAGTATTGAAATGGGCCCAAACTAAGAAAACCAGGTGAAAACAGAGTCTTCTGGATATCTCGCTTTACTATGCAAGCCGTGGGTGTTGAAAATGCCATCTTGCAGCAAGTGAAGATGTGCAACCACAATGGAAAGGTTGTTTGGACGCGTAGCACTATCTTTGAGTAGAATGAAGTTTTCAAGTGTGATTAAAATTACTTGGAACGCAAAGAAACCATTAGTTACGGCAGCCATCTTATCCTTTAACTGTAACAGTTGTGGCATATGTTCAACTTCTGCAAAATAAGATATATACCCAATATCTATCCCCTCCCTGCCTGACCTTGTATGTAGGTCTTTGGTTACATTTTTTGCTGGAGATACATTTTCACTTTTCGGCCTTGTTGGATCCCATTTCCAAACAAGACGTAACATTCAGACTGGCTCTTTCTCTGGTCTTAATCTCACACAAGCGCTAGACCCGAATTCTTCAAGTGTTCGGGCTTACATATAATTTTTCTTTCTTTCACTCTAACTTTATGATCTTTCTTACTGCAGGTTTTTCAAGAATTAAACAATTTCAATGGAATCTTAGAAGTAGTTAGTGCAATCAATTCATCTCCTGTCTTTCGACTTCAGCATACTTTTGCGGTAAGGCCGACGTTTTCTTTCATGCCAAAATTACTTTTCGCGACTGTACTGATGTGCCGATGTTGACTCGGGGATACTCGTAAAAATCCGAGTGCTCCTTTGCAGGAGTCGAACCTACGACCTTCCAATTACTAGTTCGTGGGAACCAGGCCATGAAACTGGGTTCGTGTGACAATTGTCACGCCATAAAATTTAGATCCTAGCAGCATGGCGTGACAATTGTCGCATGATTATAATTTAATGACCTGGCTTCCACGAGTTCGTAGAGCAGAGATAGAGCATCCAGACTAGTAATCGGAGCTGGTAGGTTCGACTCCTGCAAAGGAGCACTCGGTTTTTGACGAGTATGCTCGAGTCCACATCGGAAAGTAAATCTCTTCAAGGTTATTTTTGTTTTCACGAACCAACATGCAACAGGAAGGGACGAGTCATTTGCCTTCGTCCTTATTAATTTGTTAAATTGTTGCATCTTGTCGAACAAAGAAACGTAAAAAACGACGGAAATAATTTCTTTGACTGTAACGTTGTGAACATTCCGTGGCAACGCGCATACTAGACTCGGTGAACGGCCGTTGTCCGGGAAAGCAACTCGCGGAATGACACGGGACCGGTGTGTTATTAGAGAGCTTAAGCACGCGCGTTTTTAAGACGCGGACGTCCACCGGAAGAGAACATTTCTCGCGCCAGGGCAGTGGTGTCTCCCAAATTTTTATACTAATTATCTCTAAAGGATAAAAGATACTTGGAAATGTAAATGTGGTTGTGTGAAAACAGGTTAAAAGGGAAAATTGTACATTACATCATTGTATCTGTGTTTCTAGAGATTGGTTGCAAACCACCCATTGTCTGAAAACAACATACCCTGCTTTCTTGCTCAAATCATAAACGCCCAAGTGCAGCAAGAATTGATCTTTCAGCAGCCAATCAGAGCCAGCCTCCAATTCCGCCAAGGCCATACCCGCATGAAAATGTTCCATTTAGTTTTACTTCGTATTTTTCTTGATACATCTTGCGTCCTTTAAAATTAATGTATGTTTATAACCCGCTAAGTTTCACTCCTTAACTTTCTGCTCTGAATCGTCCTTTAAAATTAATGTATGTTTACAACCCGCTAAGTTTCACTCCTTAACTTTCTGCTCTGAATCGTCGCGTTTCTGGTGGCAGGAACTGTCCGCTAGACGAAGTCAGATCTTAGAGGAGGCGAAAGAACTTAGCCAGGATCATTACAAGAAGTACATTGAAAAGTTACGCTCCATAAACCCGCCATGCGTGCCTTTCTTCGGTAAGATACGACGAAACGTTAAGCCTGGTTTTCACTAGCGACGCAAGCACAAAGCGCAAGGATCAAAATGTTTCCTTTTCCTTGTGCTTGCGTTTTGCTTGCGTCGTGTGAAAACGAAGCGCAGCAAACGCACAAGGAAATCTGGCCAATCAAAGCACTCGTCCCAGATTCCCCGCCTCTGGGCATTTAAACAAAATGTCGGATGCCGTGGTTGATTTTTTTGCATATGTCGACGTTTGTTTTCACTAGCGTAAGCTGCTTGTGCTTGCGTCGCTAGTGAAAAGCAGGTTTTAGAGACGCATGTCGTTCGTGTAGCTTGTGGTGAATTACGGGAATATTAATAGGCTTGAGTTTTGTATTTTATCAGTAAGCCAATTGCTTCGGCAGTAGTTACAATTGTGAACTACTGACTTGGTAAAATTACGCTTTTCATGTAAAATTCAAAGAAGTGAAAGAGGATGCGACATTTTGTTAAGGTCAGAGTTAGAGCATTAATGCGAAACATGGAGCCAGGCTGTAGACATTGTCTTTGGAAGGTGTGTAAATTTTCAGACGTAAGTATTGCCTAGCAAGGGTTACAAGTACTTGCATTACAAGCGCTTGTGGTCGTTTTGAATTTGAGATTTGAAGACTGTTGGATCCGTTTCCTAGTTAGACTTCACGTACTACTTATGCCACTAATAGTCCTCTGAATATGATGATTTTGTTTTCATTTTCAATTTCAAGACCGCATGTTTTTGTTTCAAATAGGTATGTACTTGACAAATATTTTGAAAACGGAGGAAGGCAATCCGGATTTTCTTCCAAACTATCCCCCAGGGATAATCAATTTTAGTAAAAGGTAAGTTGTTGTTTGAAATGGTAAAGAAAGTTACAAAAGGTTCATTCAGTTTAAGCGATTAACTTCCGTTTTTTTTGTCTCTCTCTCAACAGGCGAAAAGTGGCTGAGATCACTGGCGAAATTCAGCAATATCAAAATCAACCGTACTGTCTTCAAAAGGAACATTTTATTGCCGTAAGCGGCTGACATCTTTGCGAGATTAAAGGCTGGTTTACACGTACAACGCACTCATAAGCATAAGCAGCGTACGCAGGCGCATTAACTTGTTGTTAATTGGTGTCTTTTGTTCTAATGAAAGGTACCAATTGTCAAAACGCTACTGCGTCTGCGTATGTCGCTTTTGCTTTTGCTTGCGTCGTCACGTGTAAACCAGCCTTTAGTTTAGGTGAAAGGGCAAACGCGAGGCTGTTGCTTGTCGTACAAGTGTGAAAATTTGAGAAAGATAGAAATGATCCTCGCCCTTTTCTGGACAATTTAAACAATTACGAGCTAAAATCAAGTTTCTTTGTCTTTGGAAAAAGCGCAAATTTGTTTCTGGCGTTTGCCGTCGACGTGATACTAAAAGCGCGGGAAAATGTGCACGCGCGAGCCACGTTTGGTTTTGGTTTCAATTCTGATTGGTTGAAAAAGTTGCGCGACAACTTTGAACCAATCACTGTGTTAAATAATCATAAAACCAAAGCATATTTGGGCATAAAATCCCAAAAATCCCCAGCTTTGTTCCAAGGAAAAGAGGTGCAAGTTACACGCTTCAAGGTCATGTGTGCTTCTGACTTATCTCGTTGTCAGAAATAGATAGCAAATGCTTGGACTTAAGTAGACATAAGGGGCATTCTGCTGTATAGTTAACAATGATAAATCATGTTGTGGGCAGTAATTTCGTGAAAACTTGAGTTCCATCTCTTGGGGAGGTAGGAGGTCATGTGATACTTTCTCCGTCCTAATACTTCCTAATAATAACATTTTTCTTTTTCTGATTGGTGCAAATATCATCTAAATACATTTTTCTCTGTCGTCCTCTTGCTTTTGTTCCTTCAACTTTTTTTCCATTATTACTCTCAGCAAATCATTGTGCACCATTGTTACACAATCTAAATGGGTAATACCCACATAATCTAAATTTAGATCAGTGGGTGCAAGCCATCCCAGATGATCATCCGAGTTAACCAACCATGCATGCACCGTATTTAGGTCTCAGCACCCATTTTGAATAGTACTGATAAACTGTTTAAGTCTAAACACCCATTCTAAGTAAGCACCCATCTTAAATCGATTAGCTTTCAATATTGGTAATGGGTCTCTATTTAAATATAAAATTCGCCTTCATTCAGCAGCGTGCTTCGATGGTGTGGTGGTTATCGATGATTCCTTACGCGGGGCAAACGGACTAGGTTCAACCTTTTTGTCATCCATGTCCGTCGATCATCTTAAACAAAAAATTTGCTTTTTTTCCCTTTTTTTTCCTGACGAGAAAATTTCTAAGTATAGGGTAACTTCATGTAAATGAAGTGAAAGAGGAAACGCATATTTAATGAGTTGCTTGGATGACTCGGATGATCATCTGAGATGGCTTGCACCCAATAATCTAAATTTAGATTACGTGGGTATTACCCATTTAGATTGTGTAACACGGGTGCATTGTGTGTGTGTCATGACATGTCCAAAATATTTTGTTTTCCTTCTCTGAATCGTATACAACAATCTGCGATTTTCACCTACCATTTGCAACACTCTCTCATTGGTGAGCTTCTTCTTCCAGCTAATTAAGTGAATTAGTAATTTTTATTTAACGTTTATTTGGGAAAGGAACTCAACCTTAAAAGTTTTCAATTAGATTGTTTTCAAACAGGGATTACCTTCCGTAGTCAATATATCATTTAGTACGAAAACTAACATGGACGGTTTATTGTTTAGGAGTACCTAGAGGATCTTGATCCGTTTGAGGGACGAAATGATTCAGAAATGGAGGACTATTTGTATCAGTTGTCTCTTGATATTGAGCCGCGAAACTGCGAAAGGCTTGTGAAACACGTAAGTTGTTTTGTAGGTTCGCAGTGAGCTCCGAGGGTCGGCTGGGGTTTTTGGGTATACGGTATACAGGGGCTTTTTAAATCGGGTATACGGTATATTGCAGCTTAAATACGGGTATTCGGTATCTTCAGATTTGACTGCGAATTTGAGTGCAAGTTCAAGATTCCTATTTCAAACAATTAGCCTCCACAGATACCCCTGAACTTTAAAATAAAACCTGACGATGACACAGAACAGGCCCATTCTCCAATGGCCGAGACTGGTTCGAAAATGGAAATACCTCAAGTTATAATAAGAGGCGTCAATGGCGAACCAAATTGGGGCTCTTTATAAAGTAACAGGACTATTTGTCAACCTTACTGTTTTGGTGTATTTATTTGCGTTTGGCAACCATCAGTTTATTCTCCTGGGGCCGGTTCCTGCATGGAAGGAGGAATAAATTATACCAGATATAACAGTTATTCCAGGGATAAATCTGCTATTCTGACACAAGAGGATTTATTCCGGGGATAAAGGTATTCCAGGACCCGGTTCCTGAAAGGTGTAATAACTCTATTCCAGGGATAAATGTGCCTTATTCCGGCACATTTATCCCTGGAATAGAGTTATTACACTTTTCAGGAACCGGCCCCTGGAATAAGGCACATTTATCCCTGGAATAGAGTTATTACACCTTTCAGGAACCGGCCCCTGTTCTTTTTGCATTCGGAAAATCGTGGCAAATGCCGAAGGGTTTTATTGCAAGAATTGGTTAACAAGTGATTGCCTTGAAACTCGTTCTCGAAGTCGTAGCCAAATCAGATTTTTGCACCAGACGCGCAAGCAAGTTGCTTCTTCGAAGCACGCGATGCAAGAAACGCTCCTTCGCGCCTCGCCGACTTCGCTGTTATTGAGAACATTTAGGTCAGATGTCGAGGACGAAGGCAACAAAAATTACTGTTTCCCGCACGTCCATTTAACTTTAAAGGCCAAGAGTTTTCAAGTGCGCTCGCGTAAATCTAAATACTCAGCACTTAACAGTTTTAACGTTAGATAAACCCCTGAAAAATTAGAAGTCGCAAGCAGACATCTGGAATATAGAACCTCAGCCAAGGGTTTTTGAATTGTTACTTTTTAAGCTATATTCAAATTTTTTAATCCGGAGTTACAGCGGGTCCTTGTTTGTTTTTCTGTTACAGCCTCGCAAAACCGATTATTCGTTGAAATCTCCAGGGACAAAGCCCACATATCTGCAGTCGCGACTCTCGATTGCCACACAAACAGGCCTCAGAAGGTCTTCTTCGCAGGCTTCGTCTATCTTCCTTCCAGACAGCGATTGGTTATCGTCAACTTCTTCGCTATCGCCGAGCACTCCTCGAACGGTTACGTCGTCATTGTCTTTCCCGCTTCCGGAAACTGTGGAGGAAACACCGCCTTTAGACGACTTGGAGCCTGATTATGTTAACATCGAGAACTTTCCGGAGAAAGAGGCTCCGCCTCCCATCATACCGCCAAGGAAAGCTCGGGCGGCCTCGGTGAATGGCCCTGAAAGATCGACCGAGAATGCCGGGTCACGAGTCTGTCGGCAAACATCTCTGAATTTGCCAAGTACTCCCCCCGTTCCTTCAGTTCCTCGAAGAGCAGTGACATTAGAAAGGTTTCAACACCTTAGTCACGACGATGACGCTGCTCCCCCAATCCCTCCTAGGGAACCAAATAGGGGGATACGGCGTATTCCCCCTCCGAGACCACCAAGGTTACTCTCAGATCATGAACCCCCGGCCAGTCCTACTAAATTAACCAATCACGATGACTCTCCTCCACCCGCACTGCCTCCAAAAGCCGGGCGCTCGTGACAGTCAGGAAATGCCCTTAAAATGTCTGGGTAACAAGACGCCTGTGAATAATACGAAGTGCTTGGATGTGCGCAGGAATGGAGAAATTATAGCTCTGATTTGTGCAAGTTAAATTCGACGAAAACCGTAGTAACGCCCCTAAATATAAAACAATTCCAAATTTAAGTAGGCCACTTTTAAGTTTAGTTAATGCTTCTTCGGTGTGGCTTTGGGCAGGTGTACTTGAGGAGTACACCTCAAGTGGTAGTCAGTGTCCAAATGGGTAGGGTGGGTGGAGTGTTCGTAGTCACAACGTTGTTGCTAGTGGTATCCTGGCCATTAGAATAGTGCTCTGTGAGTATTTTTGATACCTTTTTGTCGCGTAGTGCGATGATAACGAACGATAAATTTTTTGACCCTGTCATAGACAGTGGTGCATTGAGCCAAAAAACTTTCGGCGACAAATTTGAATGCGTGTATCTCGTGAAATATGTCCAGTCGATGGTCCAGAAGCTCGAAAAATAAAAAAAAGTATTTTACTTCGTGTCGTCCTTACTTTCGTTGCGCATCACATCAAGCATCCCTCTGGTCCCAAGTTGTTGTAAGGGTGGTTATACGCACACATGGGTGGGTGGGTGGGTGGGTGAGATTAAATATGGACTAATAGCGGCAGCCAGAGGCGCCTTTACGAGCTGACGTCCGATCTCACCCATGAGAAACAATTGATTCTAAATCCACTCCCTCGAGATTTCTCCAATGTGAAAATAGTTTATTAGGAATACGCCAGTCAGTCTGCTGAGCAAAAGAAGCCCAGAATATAAGTAGCTGTATTCAAAATAACGGTTGGTCTTCCGCCTTTTTTCAATCTTACTTGAGGTGTCAGACAAGGTTGTCCTTTATCCCCGTATTTATTCATTCTATGTGTTGAAATACTGGGAAATGCCATAAGAAACCATGATCAAATCAAGGGCGTTTGTGTGTAAACTAAGTAAATACGCAGATGATACAACCTTGATTCTAGATGGCTCAGATAACTCAGTTCGCCAGTCCTTTAGTCTGTTAGGTTCTTTCGCGACTATTTCTGGTTTACGAATCAGTTACGGAAAAACAGAAGCTCTTTGGATTGGCTCTTCGCGTTTGCAAAGAAGAGTAATCCCGGGTTTTCAACATATTTTGTGGCCTGCTAATAAAGTCAAGGCTTTAGAGGTCTGGTTCCCTACAACTAAAGGCGAATCCTTAACACTGAATTGTGAAGAAAAAAGGAAAAGATTTGTAGGTTAGTTGATACTTGGCAATTTGGAAGATTAACCCTTCTTGGGAAAATAACGGTCATTAAAAGTTTGCTTGCTTCGCATCTAGTTTACATTTTGTCCCCTCTACCATCGTCGCATCACGACCTTAAAGAAATAAAATATGTCTTTTTTAAGTTCCTATGGGATGGCAAAATTTAAAAGAACAGAAACAATCAATAACTTTGCCGAAGGTGGCCTCAAAATGCTAGATTTACAAAGTTTCAATTCAGCGATATCCAGATCCCCATAACAGAGGAAAATGGAAGCTGTTTGTAGAGTTCTCCCTAACAGGTCACGACCTTAACCTTCTTTTGCAAGGAAACCTTATTTCGGATGATGTTGCCTCTTTGGGAATAGAAGAACCCTTTACTGAAGATCTTATCGAAACGTGGTCACTTATGAATTTCAAAAAACAATTTTCCAATTTGGGCGAAACACCAATTTGGTAAAACTCTCTTATTCGAATTGACAACAAGCCTATCCATTATCGTAACTGCTCCTCGGCAGGTATTTACTTCGTACGTGACCTTTTGGAAGAGGATTCACAATTTTTAACCTTTGATACTTTCAAGGAAAAGTTTGCGATAAAAGCTCACTTTCTACAGTACCACGGCGTAATAGGTGTCATCTCGAATATAAAAC
>NC_090880.1:5525703-5565703 GCF_036669935.1 Montipora foliosa
TGACTCACCATATGCTCAGTACAGGATGCGCAGTGCAATACTGAGGAATTACCTTAATTATATTTGCAGAGGTCGAAATTCAAGACGAGAGCGAGAGTCCACTTGTCTGGAGCTAACACCTCCTTAACTGAACATTCAACTTTTTCTTTATAAATAGACCTTTAGAGCTCCCTGTGATTTTTTTGCGTGGCTTACCCTCTACCGTTCTTATAGACTGCGAGCAGTCTGACTGTCGAGCAGTCGAGCGCAGTCTCACTTTTGCCAACACACGCTGAAACCGTGGGTTGCAAATACCGCGGGCGTAACAAACGCCCGCGGTATTTGCGATCCGCAGTTATAGCCATTTAGAGCAAAAGAGAGACTGTTCGCAGTCTACCGTTCTCAAGGCCCTTCTCTTCGCTTCAAGGAGTGTTTCTCGAGGTCCCGAAACTTTTCGGGCGTATTTCGAGTGACATACAAGGCTTTGTGGCTTTGAAAGGAAAACGTTTCTAGTCATGAAACTTTGCAATTGCTTTGAATTCACTGGTCTCGAACACATCAAAGAGCAATTTTTCAGAAGCAGCAGATAATAGTTTCGGGCCCGAAAAGTCTTCGGGACTTTTGAGTGACTAATTGGCTCCAGCGGCTGTCTTGTGTCCAGAATGCGTATATAGGGTTAATTATTTAAATGTATTATAATATACGCGTGGGAATACATTATAATTTAAATACACTATAATAGGGGATACATGAAGTACCTAGGTGTCCAGATCTCTCTCGATTATTAGAACTGACAACGTGAAGACAAACATGAACTAATGGATTTTAATATATGACCGGTTGAACTCTGCAAATGCTTTGTACATGGTGTATTAATGAAGTGGACAAGGCGTGAACTCATCAAATCTCGATATGCTTAGTAAGGGATCCTCTCTTTTTCGAAGAAAGATTGGTGTACAGAACGGTGTTCTTTTTAGACCTCGAGTGTTTAGGTGAGTCAGTGGAGAAATCATCGTCAGGATCGATTATAATGCTTTCTCTTCTCTTAAACCAAATTTGCTTGGGTTTCCTAGAACATGACATTTCCGAACCGTTTTCCAGTGTGTTGATCCAATGCTCGCCGATCAATGAGAAAGTTTAATGTTCCCTGACCTTAGTCATGCGCTTTCTGGGTTGTTTAACTTTTCTTTCCGTTGCTTGGGCCAAAAGGCATGTTTTTATGTCCCTCCTAAACGTCGATAAACGTTCGAAATCGTCCCCTGACCCGGGTTACTCGAAGTATGGTTAGCATTAACTACCGTTAAATACCATGGAAACCTGTAGGTCTTGATACCTCTTTACTAACGGTTAGCGCTGAGCAAGCATCCAGCAACCTGCCCCTGGTCCGGCAGGTATTTTTTGCAGGTTGCAGGTTAAAATTTAAAGGTAAAGCGATAGACTTGCCGTGACTGTTACATGAATAGCTTACCTTAGGCCTAAAAACTTTTCTTTAGGCCTAATTAGGTCTAAGGTTAGCGATTCAGGTAACAGTCACGGCAAGTCTATCACTTTACCTTTAAATTTCAACCTGCGACCTGCAAAAAATACCTGCCGCCCCTGGTTGCGTATAATTTTATTACCATTGCAGTGCATATCGCGCACGGGCCGCATCTCAGCTCTCCAGGGGCCCGTTTGTCGAAAGTACTGAAAATTTACGGGCCATTTTCGGGTGAGCATTTTCGGGTGAGTATCTCAAGAACAGAGATGATTTAAGTTGTCAAACTTCACAGTCATTTTCCTTTTTGTCACCTTGAAAACATGTTTAAAGATCGGCTTTCCAAAACAAGCGGTTGGCAGTTTCACAAATGGCTTTTCGAGCCCTTTTGGGAAACGGGGCCCAGGTTCAAATCCAAGCATGTGCACTCCAAAGTTCACTTGGCCTTCCATCCGTGACATTGTTTATATCCTTCCACAGACGCCTTGTTACTCAAGCAACATATGACTTGGTTATCGTTGGAGGAGGGATTGTTGGCCTTGGAACAGCTAGAGAGCTAAGCCTTCGGTATCCAACCCTGAAGCTTGCAGTATTAGAAAAGGAAAAGGAGTTGTGTGAGTTAAGGAAACGTCAAAGGTCACAAGTCAGATCACAAGACATTGATAACCTACAATCCTGGACAGAATTGTTGGGACGATGATGTCATTGAAGCGAGTGTGGTCCCCCCTAACCCCCTTGCAATGTTGATTTTAAATACCAGACACTTTTAGAAAGACTGGAGTTGATTTCAACTTTGCCTGGGGTGGTGGGGGGAGGGGCTAGAGAGGCCAATATGAAGGGAATTTTTTGAAGAATGACCTTAATAAGTAAGGATGTACCCTATATTTATGTATTACACATAACATGAGCATTTTATTCCATAAAGCCCATTTGTAGAAATCTATACGCTTTTATTTTGACCTGTGTTAAGCCTATACAGCCAATCAGAATGGCGTACAGCTCTTTCACGTGTTGAAGTATAACCAATCAACGATAGCGTAAAAGCCTTTCCAAGCCACTCGTGAATCTCGTGCATCTTGTGCAATCATACTTTGTTATTGAATCAGACAGTGACTAAATGAGACTTTATCCTATTTATTGATGTCATACTTAGATTAAAAAAAAATCTTTTGTAAGTGCATTTTTCCGTTAAGCACTTTATTTCCTTGATGTACATGTACTGCAATATTTTCAATTGCAATTAAATTTGCATTTGGTTCTGTTTTTAGTGAGTTTTTGTTTCTAATTTGAGTTCAGAAAACTATTTCAATGAAAATTCTCGTCTTATGTGTAATAAACAGCTCTCGACATAGAAAGTGCTCGTACCTCGCTCGTTCGGGTTTTTGACACAAACAACCCGTGAAATAAACCCCGTACGCTGCACTTTCTATGACGTAAACTATATATATGGTACCCCTTTACTTGAAGAGATTTTTTAAGGTGTCCCAAGAAATTTTGGCCATGATTGTAGATTACTGAAACATCATAACCCCTTTGGACAAAAGCTAACCACATCAAAAGCTACCAGTATGCCTGAGCTCCAAGACTTTAAAAATGAGAATGAGTGTGTAGCACAGGAACATTATGCTTAACAAGGCAGGAGACCAAGGACATTACCTGATTTATGTACCTTTCTATTGCTATCTAACAAACAAGAATAAATTATCAATAATTTTATATAGATTTAGCCAAGCCTAAAAGTGGAGCTCCCAGTTACTAAACTTGCTGAGAAAACACTCTGATTTGGTATTGCCTATCCCAAAGACAAGGCTGATAAAATCTTATTTTATTTTTACTCTTGATAATTAATTGATTAATATTGACTGAGTTTTCTTGTTCCCAACAAACTACTTTACATTTAACGTTGTTTGTTGTCGTTGTTTAGCCGTTCACCAGAGTGGGAAGAATAGTGGTGTTATCCATTGTGGAATCTATTATGCCCCAGGCTCTCTAAAGGCCAAGCTTTGCGTTGAGGGACTAGATCTGACTTACAAATATTGTGATGCCAAAAACATACCGTACAAGAAATGTGGAAAGGTAAAGAAAACAGTGTTTTAGATCTACCTGTAACAAATTAACACTGATCATAGGCTTTTTGGTAATTTTTTCAAATAACATTATAATTGCATTTTCCAGGGTATTATGCATGTATCACAACAGTTAATTAATTTTCTGGGTTTCTGATCTGTCATAGTGTTTTGCACATTACTGTTTCTATTAGGAAGTAATGTTGATTTTTTTTTGAAGCTAGCATGTTAAGATATGATTCACTGTTACACTTATCTGCTAACTTCATATGACTGTTATAGCACATGAACCCTGGCCGTACATCCATCCACAATTCAATCTACCAATATCTTGCAAACATTCTTAAGTATCTTCAGAGGATCATTTTGAGATGATCGTGAAAATAAAAAATTAATAAGGATCTTCTAAATGCAGCAATCACAGTAGAGCATAGTGCTTCAAACAGGGACACATATACAGTCGACTTTATTAGCTGAAGAAGACTTGCAGTACATGTATGCAATTGATTCAAGGTTACTGGATGATTTGTAAATTATTATTCATGTAGATTATAGTGGCTGTTGGGGAGAGAGAACTCTCTCAGCTGGAAAAGTTGTATCAACGAGGTCTGGAAAATGGAGTTAAAGACCTCAAAATCTTGAACTCTAAGGAAATCAAGGAAGTTGAGCCATATTGCGAGGTGAGGCTGACTTTCATTACCTAGTAGACTTATTTTTATGGTAAAATGTATGTTCCTGAGGGAAACAGTTAGTTTTGTCTTCCCAAGAGTCCTAATGTTTCCTGACACAAAGTCGATTGAAACATCAGGACTCAAGGAAAAACAAAACTAACTAGTTTCCTGAGGGACCAGACAATGAGTGCTTTTTTACTATAATTTTTTATATTAATTTTAGACTTTCCCTTCCACAACTGCAGCAAAGCATCTGGTGCGGAATTGTATCCCGGTTGTGATACATTTGAATTATTTTGATCTGAGACACAGAGTGAAAGTCTAGGTATATAACAACTTCTAATTGTTAGATTCCTATTAAATGTAAAATGTAAAATTATGGTAACCAGCTGGAGGAGCTTGCTGCAAACTGCTCTTGCTGGTGAGCTTCTCTGGCTTCTGTTAATAGAGCCTATAGCAAATTCTAGGAGGACCGATGACAAAGACTTACTGCTGCCAGAGAACAATGACATTGCACAACTAAAGTGGACATTCAGACAACCGCTTTAAATAGGCGTCAAAGGGTTAATACAGCCACCCTCTATTAAGCAGCCAGTTTTCAAAGTCGCTATTTTTCCCTCATGCAAATGCTGTATTTGTGTCCTCAGGGGACCCTTGGTTATTTGTTATGCCTTGCTCCCTTGGGATGAATGTCAGCATAAGAACAGCCAAAGCTCAGAGCTAAATGGAGAATAATAATAATAATAATAATAATAATAATAATAATAATAATATCAGGATATGGGGGCAAGGATCCCTGGAGGAGTAGTACATTTCCTAGTGGCCTAGTGGCCTTTGTGGTCTCCCCATATCCAGCGTCAAGTGAAGCGAACCCTAGAACTCTAGTTTCATCTGATGAGTCTCAGCAATTATGGCCAACACTGAGTGGCCACTAGCCTCTCCTTGACTAAAACCGTCCGTGTGTGATGAAGAGCCACATCCTACCTGAGGTGCCCCCGTTAATATCGCAGAACACAGGGGATATAGGGGAGCATACCCCGCAGATAAACCCACCATGTTGGTGGTAATCTCATGTATATGATGTCAGATAAATCAAGGAACCTAGATAACGGCGTGAATGGGACCCAGTCAACTGATCTGGGTGCCTCGCCTGGCACGGGGATGGATATCAAGCAGCCTGAACCGGGTCGTCAGCAAACTATTTCTTGCAGAGGATGGGGATACTGTACCAATTAGATTGTAATGGAGTGTTACTACAGAAGTGTACCAACTAAGAGGGGCTATCGAAAGGAGCCGGACATAGTTGCCATAGACAAAGCAAAGAAAGAATGTCACATTATAGAAGTAGCTTGCCCAGGAGACAGTAGAATTGTTTTGAAGGAAGAGGAGAAGATTGATAAGTACCGTGACCTTGCTATTGAGATTGAGGCTTTGTTGCGCTTGAAGAAAGTCGTCATAGTCCCAGTTGTAATAGGGGCACTAGGTATCATTACAGACAGACTTGAGGGGTATTTGGCTGATATCCAGGTAGGGCTGAAACCAGTAACGATGCAGAAAACTGTTCTGCTTGGTTCCGCAAGAATTCTACAATGGGTCTTGGAAAGCTAACGCAGCTTGTTGCTGCTTGCCCAGGACATACCAGTGCAACAACAAGATTACTGTGATTTTAAACAAATAATAATAATAATAATAATAATAATAATAATAATAAAATAATAGTAATAATAATAACAATAATAATAATAATAATATTATTATTATTATTATTATTATTATTATTGTTATTATTATTATTAGTTTGAAATATGAAGACATTTTATTGGTCTGATTCCCTTTCACATTAAGAAGTAATTTTTCTTTAAGGGTTTGTCAGCGATCCTTTCACCAAATACTGGGATTGTGGACTGGGCTGAAGTGGCCAAAAGTTATGGGGCTGATTTCAAGGAAGGTGGAGGTGATATTTACACTGGATATGAGGTACCGGTAACAAGACTTAAAAGTTTTGTAAAATCTTCTCTTCTCACTGTACATCAACTGACAATAGTGGAAAGGAAAACGTTACTGTTTCTTTGAAAACTGAGCTCAAGAATATGCTGGTTTTTGAAACACTGGGCCATAACCTTAAACTTGTAGGTATTCAAGGGACAATTTGTTTTGGGTGTCAAATTTGGTTATGAATCTAATTAGGTGCACTTCTGGACATAGAGCAGTTTTCAATTGAGTGTCGAAAGTAATTAGGGAATTGCTTTGGTTTTGCATGACTTACCGGTAACTCAGTGATTGGTTCAAAGTTCTCGCGCCACTTTTTCAACCAATCAGAAGTGAAAACAAAACCAATTGTGGCATGGGCATGCACAATTTCCTGTGCTTTGTGTCGACTATGTGTAATTACTTCGAGTTTTTATTTTTTTACTGGATTTTCTCCGTCTTTTTTGATTGGTCAAAGTAGTTACTTTGGTTTTGGTTTTACGACACTAGATTGAAACTTGCTCTAAGTGGCAATGTCTTTGCAATTCAAGGTTCCTGTATACCATTATACCTGTTGTTTATTTTTTTCTCAAAAGGTAACAGACTTTACTTGTAGTCCTGAGAGTGATCCTTCGCAAGATAAAGAATCAGGTTAATATTTTTTGTATCATAAACAAAGTAAGGGTAAAGTAAAGGTGAGGTTTATTAAAATCACATCGTAGCTCGAAGGTTGAATTAATAATAATAATAATAATAATAATAATAATAATTTATTTACTTATAACGCGCAAGTATCAATTTACATTTTCACCTGCGCGGAACTAAATCCATTAAAAACCTAATTACAATTTTATAATATTACTAGTAACTAATGATAACTAATAACTAATTACTCATAACAATTAAAATTATATGAATAGCATAAAAAATAAAAAACTGGCCTTAATATCTAAAGAAGAATTGTATACGTCGTGTAAGCAATTAAAATATTTAAGGAAATGCTTCTCTAAAAAGATACGTCTTGAGTGCTTTCTTAAAAGATGGTAAAAATAATGAACTTCTAATATTAAATGGTAGGTTATTCCATAGTTTTGGAGCGGCGACTTGAAATGCGCGGTCTCCAAGAGTAGTATATGTTTTCAATTTTTCTATTTCTAATAGCAAATTGTCACTATTTGACCTAAGGTTGTATTTTCCAGGCTTCTTAAATTTAATTAACTCTTTGATATAATTAGGGGCATGCCCATGAACAGCTTTAAACGTAATTAAAAGAATCTTAAATAATGTGCGTTCACGAATAGGCAGCCAATGAAGTTTAAACAGTAAAGGTGTTATGTGACAATATTTACCGGCATTATATACAAGCCTAGCTGCGGCATTCTGTACTCTTTGAATTTTTTGGATTTGATAATCAGGTAAACCTAAATATAGACTATTGCAGTAGTCAATTCTACTGTAAATTAATGTATGGATAAGAACTTCCACCGATTCTTGTGATAAATTTTCGTATTCTACGAAGATTATACAAATGATAAAATGCAATACTACAAGTCTTATTGATATGTGTGTTCATTGTTAAGGATGGGTCTAGCCACACCCCCAAGTTCTTGACTTCTTTGCTAGGCTTTATCAAGTCGTTACCGACACATAATGTGGACATATTTATTTTCTGAAGTTGTTGCTTCGTGCCAATTAGTAGCAGCTCCGTCTTGTCAGTGTTAAGTTGTAGTTTGGACTCCTTCATCCATTTCTGTATATCTTTGATGCATCTTTCCATAGCCGCTATGGCCTCATCCTCTCCACAATTGTCCTTGGGACTAAAAGATACATAAAGTTGAGTATCATCAGCATAGCACATAACAGATGGTAGGTGGGGTTTAATGATATCAGATAACTCTCCAGTGTAAATTGTAAATAGCAGAGGACCAAGACAGCTCCCTTGTGCCAAACCGAACTGTAAGTCGAAAGAACGTGATTCAGCTCCATTAACGACGACTCGTTGAGATCTATTCTCTAGGTAGGATTCAAACCATCGTAAAGGTACATTTGTGATTCCACATCTAATTTTAAGGCGATCAATCAACATTTTATGGTCTATAGTGTCGAATGCAGCACTCAAGTCTAATAGTACTAATAGAGTCACATGTTGTTTATTCATATTCATGAGGAGGTCATTTTTTTACTTTCAGTAGAAGAGTTTCTGTTCTGAAGTTTTTTCTGTAGGCTGATTGTTGGTCTGGGTAGATGTTATGTTCGAGGAGATGATTTTGTATTTGATGACAAACAGCTGTCTCAGTTAGTTTTGACATTTTTGACAGGTTACTAACTGGTCTAAAGTTCTGAGGAACGTGCATATCAGCCCCGGGCTTTTTCAGTAATGGCGTAATTAGTGCTTCTTTCCATACTCGAGGAACAACCCCCGTCCTCAGAGACATGTTGATTAGAGACGTGATGACGGGTAATAACACATCACACTGAGGGAGTGGCTTAGATGGAATTGGATCTAAGGAGCAAGATTTTGAAGATGAACGTTGTATGAGGGATTTAACATCGTCCTCTGTAAGTTCTTTGAACTCTTCCATGGTCTCAGGTGGGAGTGTAGACACTTCAGTAATAGAGCTTGAACTGACGGATGTTTCTTCAGTGTCCAGTCGAGCACGAATATCGACTATCTTTTGAACAAAGAAGGATCCTAAGTCATCAACAAAACTTTGTGCATCAATAGATGCTGGCAATTTATCAGATGTTTCTTTCTTCAAGAGACTACGCGTAGCACGAAATAGTTTACCCTGATCGTGACTATTTTCAGCAATAAAGTCTGCATAGAAGTCTTCTAGTGCTTTATCCATCAATGCTGTTGTTAAGTTCCTTTTCTTTTTGAATTCAGCAAAGTCTATTTCAGACTTGGATCTTCTCCATTTTTTCTCTGCTCTTCTCCTTTCACGTTTTGAAGCTCTTATTTCTTCGGTAATCCATGGGACGCGTGGTCTATTAATAGTTGTGCGTGTTACAAGCGGTGCATGATCATCGAGGATCTTTTTTAATGTGTTGTTGTAGCACGTCGCTAAATCTTCAGGATTATCAGGTGGATCCAGACATAAATCGGAATCGGCTATGGCTAATTGAAACGCCTTCATATCGATGGATTTCAACTTCCTATACGATACTGTCTTCACTGTTATATCTGGTCTGTTAGAATTGATGGTAAAGTGAACAGCACCATGATCAGACAGAAAGCGATCAATACGTGGCACACCATAAATGGTAGTGTCCGATTTGCGTGAAATAATTAAATCTAGGGTCCTTGTACATGTGTAGCATACTCTACATGCTGCACAAGTCCAAAAGATTCCAACAGGTCAGAAAATTTCGTTGCATCGTTGTCATCTACAGCGTCGATGCGGATGTTAAAATCGCCTAGTAGTAGTAATTCTTCTCTGCAAAGCACTTTCATTTCAATGTAATTAGCGAATTCATTCAGGAATGTAGCTGTTATCACTTTATGATCATCCGAGTAGGGCGGGCGATATATTACAATGACACGGAGATTTTGATGCTTCGACCGTACAGAATATTCCGAGAACTCAAATGAATTGAGTTCACCACCGTCGAGCTTTTTAACTTGAAATAATGACTCCCGGTACATAACAGCAGTACCTCCACCCCTACGATGGCCAGCGCGCGGTTGATCTAAGAGTATATAATTACTAGGGCACACCTCATTCCTGACAGCGTCATCATTTAAATAGACCAATTTCGATATATTAAAATTCAGTTCGAAACAAAATGCATCATCTCGAGGCTCTGGGGAATAAACTCATACAAATCCTTATATTTATTCCCCAGAGCCTCTCGATGATGCCTTTTGTTTTGGACTGAATTTTAATATATCGAAATTGGTCTATTGAGCCAGGTTTCGGTTATGGCGCAAAAATCCAATTTGCTATCCACTATGTAGTCGTAAATATCGGATGATTTATTACGAAGAGAGCGTGCGTTAAATAATGAAGCAGATATTAGCCGTCGGTTTTGTAGGTTGTTATTCACAGTGTTCACTGGACCAGGATTAATCTCTATATCTCCATGTTGTAAAATTAGGCAGGTTGTAGCAACGGAATTTGCATAATATTGTATAGGTCGCCTTGATCTTTTGTGCTTTGAACGCCTATGTGTAAATTCATTAACTTTCAGATTCCATGGGTCCCAAGAGGGTAGAGTAGCGTCTTGTTGGAGTGAAATTACTGCAGAGTCATAAAACAAATTAAAGCCTTTTCCGTAGGAAATACGACGTAATAAACCTCCAAAACAACTACCCAATGCTCCATTTGTAGTTGACTTTTCTTGGTTGAGCTCCAAATCAAGACAGACGTAGCAGGAAAGCAAAAAGAAGACCAGGAGTGAAGAGCGGTATAAACCGTGGCAGCTCATTACACATAATACAATTACATAATATTTAAATACTAATGTTTACAATAAAAATTTTTACAATACTGATTAGAATGGAATACAGATGCTAACTATATGTAAATGGAATCTACATTATAGTAAATAATAACCAATTTGATAAAACCTTAATTACATTTCTAAAAATGATTCTAAAAATGATTCGCTTGGTGAGCCCTTGGGAGGATAAACGAGTTCTTTGCCCTATTGGTGGGCAGCGGACATGTGGCACTTCGTAACGGCCAGTAAGGGTAAGTTATACCTTGGATTCTTATAAAATGGTGGAAGTAAGCTGTTCAGCCTATGGTCTTTATTGGATGCGATGCTATGAAAAAGCTTATCACATAACGAATCAATATGATCCACTATGGGTGTTTCGCCAAGAAATTCACATGCATTATTGAAGATTGTGCCGGGCACAATAATTTAGATCGCTCTTTTCTCGATGGGAACGAGATTCGGAGCTCCTTGCATTTGTCAGTGTTGAGTTGCACTCTATTTGCAAGAGATCACTCGATAACCTGGTTAACTATACTCTGCGCATCACTGGTATTGCCTTTCGGGAATGTTTTCGCACACATTCTTCTTACTGTATTTCTTTTTGCTCCTTTTCATGTAGGATTGTTTTGGGATGTTTTTGTAATGTTGGTATCATATTCTCTTTTTCTTTGCTAGGCCACACTCATCCAGTTACAGTGCATGGGAAGAATGTTGTAAGCAAATTTACTATTTATGTATAATACAAACTAGCAGTAAGAGAGATTGTTTTAAGCTTCCCAATTAATTTTACTTCATTCTTTTTGTGATGTTCCAGTGCGTCTTTCTCAACAATATATTTATGTTAATTTTTTAAAGCATGGATAGGTCATGGAGAAACCGATTAGTATGCACGCTCTTACCCAACAATGTTGAAAGGGGGGAGGGGTGGGGGGCATCGGTTTCAACATCGCTGTTCTGCAAAATCGTATGAAGGTTGAAGCAAATGTTCAAGCCATTTGCTCGGGCCTTAATTGTCACATTTATTACATAATTCTTTTTTTGTACAACCAAGTCATGCCCTTCCTTAATTAAATGGAGACATCGAGGAAGCAACCATTTAAAAGCCTTCCAAAAAAATTTTGTTCTCTAACCCAGTGTGAATTCACAAGAGTTCTGTTAGATTCCTTAAGTATCTGACAATTTCCTGCTAAAACTGAAATATAATAATTATATTGTAAGGGCAAAAAGTTCTTTTGCCGTCATCTCCCGTTAAACGTTATTTTCTAAAAGGTGCTCACTTGCCGAAAATGTTGAAAAAATGAGGAGTAACCTTTCTTCGAATAATTTCCCACCTTGAATAAGCGCCCAACCCTAACGAGCCGAAAATTCACCACTAGGGGATTTTTTAAACAGGTGGATAACTGCGATGACCGTTAGTTGGCCTGAGAAATCATAACATGTAATTAAGCTCTTGTTGCAACCACCATGTGATGCTACTCCATTCGAGATCACTCAAAATGTCAGATTCATCATAATACTGTAAACTGTGCTAATAGTTCTTTAATTTGATGAAGATATAGGATGAAGTAATGTTTGACCTTTCCGAAATTCGTGCGGCACCGATGATTTTCCACATTCATGGTGTCTTTTTTTGCGAACAAATCTCAAGTATAGCAGTGAAAACTTTCCTAGTGACAATCTTCTCGTTCACCCTGAAGTCGCTTTCGAAAACGTATAGTCTTAATCCGCTAAATTTATTGCTACTTAATCTCATTTACTTTCGGATGTCCGGAGCAGTCGCTTGCATGAGGTTCGCCTTTTCCTAACCGATTCCTTTTTGTTTCATGCCAGTCCCCTATCAGTTGTCGCTATGTTGTCACGTGTGGTGGACTATACTCGGACCGCTTAGCAGAGAAATCGGGTTGTTCCAAAGATCCACGAATTGTTCCCTTCCGTGGAGAATATTTGAAGCTAAAGGAAGACAAAAACTATCTAGTCAATGGAAACATCTATCCGGTATGTAATTACCCATGCTTGTTTAGGGGGAGGAAAAGGGGGGGGGGGGGGGGGGTAGTGGGTTTGCAGTTTCAAACAAGCTGCCGCCTGGTTTAGGGTCTGTGAACAACGGTGGAGAAGTTGTTGCGTTTTTCAGTGGTAAAGACGATAAGCTATGTGCCTCACCTCTTTGTTGGGCGAATTCCATGATCGGTTTCGTGGTCTAGCGCATTTGATCTTATCGCGGACAAAGAAAATGCGCTTGGTGTTGGTGTATCTCTTGTATTTTTATAATTTCAGTGCGCAGAAATGCGGGACAATGGTGTCAGAAAAACTTGGTGTAACGGCTAAGCTACTGCAAGTCTCTTTTGGGATAGTGGTAGATTTTTTTTATCATTATCAAAAGGGTCCAAAGATAGTGATGGGGTAAGATAGAAGTGATCCTCGGGCTTTGTTGGGCGCATTTGGTCTCGTGAAAGGACTACTGAATGAAAGAAATGTATATTAGTAGTTGAAGGGCGGGTAATGGACGAAAGATAGAAGTCACCTTCGCAATTATCTGGACAGTTTGCTTAAATTGTCCTGATTAATGCGAAGATCACTTCTATCTTTTGTCTATAACCCGCTCTTCAACTAATATACCTTTCTTTCATAATGATGGCGTATTGTACCCTTGACAAGTTCATATGATGGTTGCTTGGCAACAGGAAATTGGAACGACAAGCAGAATTCGAACCGAACCTCTTTCGTTATGCTTCACCCATGGAGCTACAAGAACTGGAGCCAGGATCGCCATTCAAGGTCACGTGATAAATGTGGTACAGAAACTTCTCACGATTGAGTCGCCAAGATAAAATCATATCTCCTTTTCACAGGCATAATACATCATTACCATCAATAGTTGTCTTATCAGCTTCTGTAACTGGCTTTTAATTTAAAAAAATATGAAGCACAGTGCTTGATTCATAAGTGAACAATAATTAATAATTCGAGGTATTTACCTAGGAAGCTCCAATCACCCGGAAGAGGTTTTCAGGGAGGTCCTACATCCAGATACCCTGGATTCCAGAAGTTATTTTCTCGCTGGAATCCAGGGTAACATCCGGATCGAATTGGTTCCTTTTTAACTAGACAATTGACAATTTTAGTGTTATCTGAAGTGAAGGCGTAGCTTAATACCATTCTTTTAATGTTCTCATTTTCGAAATTGTTGTTGCTCTGAGTTATTTTGTGGAAAGGGCTTGTGAGAGCAAAAAGGCAGTGAATTGTTGAAAGAAGGACAATTTTCTTTCCTTTCTTGAAAAATAAAAGGGTTAAAACTATCATGCAGACAAGGAAAAATGAAGTACATTTATCATTGGTCACCTCTAGCGAACTTTATTAAAGCATTCCCAGCTGCTTACAGCTTCTGTGAAACAAATCAAGTACTGATATATCTAAATCTACCGGATGATAACATGCGCGGTATGCTAAGCTACTGATATGTAATCGCAAGAAATCTCTTATTGTGAAACCTAGTTAGTGTTTTACACGGTTGTGCGCGTTAAGCAGTTCGATTCATTGATGACCAATAAGATCCATCCCCTGGTTACTAAGTAAGTTACTGGTATGTGATACACTGACACAGAGTCTTAAAAGTTCTGTGGACGTATCTTCATCTCAGACCGCTTGACAGAGTACTGACTATTTTTCCAATAATACCAGGTCATTCCACTTCCATCGGTCTTGCCATTAAGATACAGACCATTCAGGTTGGAGTAGTGACAACTGTTGTACCACCAGGCACCTTTATCGGCTGACGCACAGTTGCCTCCATATTTATCATTGTCACGATCCTTGGTGCTAAACGCTTGGCCGCGGTGATAACCAAGGGAATCACCTGCAGTGCCTGAATGAAAAGGAAGGAAAGGAACTTTATTTTAAAATAGTGTCTAGTCGTTCTAGCGCTGGAACACTAATATTGGGGACACTGTAAACTAAAATTTACTGTACAAGGAAAGCAAATCAAAACAAATTTTGGTTTTTGAGGAGACGGGAAAACCAGAGTACCCGGAAAAAAACCTCTCGGTGCAGAGTAGAGAACCAACAAACTCAACCCACATATGACACCGAGTGTGGGAATCGACCACTGTGCCATCCCTGGACCATGAAAAGAAATCGAATTAAGGACAGCAGCTACTATTGTTATTGTGCATAAGTTCTGCGCATCTCTAGATACTCCGGTTTTCTATCGGTGATGCTTACTAAAATAGTGGTGTTTTTGCGCGGTTTAAAACTATCCGGAGAAACTAGATCTTAGTAAGTCCTGTTGGTGTCCAAAAAGAAAATTGGGGGTAACCAATGCATTTTTGAGAGATAATTAAGCTTCAATTTTAGAAAGAACGCCATACATTGCTTTGTATTTTAAAGCTTTTTACAAATGTTATTCAGCAATTATCTTTCAAAAATGCGTGGTTACCCCCAATTTCCTATTTGGATTTCAATAACAATTGTTAATAAATCTACGTTTCCTGCATAATCATAAACCGGGGCAAAATGCCTTTGAATTAAGAGGCACCGTGCTTAAGTAATCAAAATAAAACTCAATATCTTAACTTTTTTAGAATGCTACAAATCCTTAAAACGTACTCGATATTGTTTCTTGTTTCTGACTACTTGCCATGAAATCGATGTAATGTGTTTATCACCACGACTGAAATGATAACCCAGGGTTTTCAGTAAAGTTCTCTTTTCGTTTTTTTTTTGCTAACTCGCTGGCTTACAATTTGTTTTGGCATTGAAAAGTAAGTAAAACTCTCCGAGATCTGTGGAGAATTTGTATCTGTTGGAGATACACTTCATCTGGTTGAAATGAGAAAGTTTGGCCATCTCAATTAACACAGGGTTGTTTATTAATCACCAGAGTTTGCAAACCTGAGTATGTCCCCAAACTCAGCTGGTATTTTGCTCGCTCGCTTGCCACTGTAACTGAACTGTACTCGGCAAATGCTGTATTTCCATGAATGTCTTCCAAGTCCACGCGAAGCTTGCTGCTGCTGCTTACAGTCAGGCGATGAATCTTGTCCAGTCCAAGCCAAAACTCTCCATTTAGATTACCAAAGCCTCGTTTGTAGGCGTCCCACGCGCGGAAGAAATCTACGGAGCCGTCTTGTCTTTTTTGAAAGACCGTCCACCCTCCGCCAGCCGTTGTGTGATCACAGTACACTTCAAATTCTCCCAAACCATCAGGATCGATTTTGTACACACCACTTATCTTTTCGCCAGAATTGTAAACATCGACGCAGTTCTTGTAGCCTAAAAATTACATAATCGGGATGAATTTCTGTCATGCAGTATGTTTTGGTATTATCTCTATCCATCTAAAACGTTGAATGGACCGCATAGAGGAAAATACTATACAGAGCTAGCGAATGTTTTTAAAGCAATTGATCGTAATTTGATTGAGTTTTGCGACGGAACAGATGCGAAAACGTAAACCACTGATGTCTTAGAAGTAACAGTATCTAAAATGTATACATGTAACTGTAAACCTTTGTCATAAGAGCCGCCAGTTTGGTTTGTCTTTAGCGCAGCGATTGCTTCTTTGATCTCAGTGAGTTGCTGCTCGATCTTTTTACAGCAGTGTGGTCCGGCGTAAAAGTTGTTGTTCATGTTGTACTGGGGTATACTCATGCCAGGGGTTTTTGTTGTTTGCACAGAAGTTTTGGCAAATGTCCCAACGAAAATCCCGGTAAAAAGCAGAGCTAGCTGGAATGCCATTGTGCACTGGTTCTTTCAGGAAACTCTTCTGTGAAGTGGAAGCAAAAACGGCGGGTATAAAATGATTTCTAAGACTTGAGCTTCAGTTCATTTAGTCTTTCCAAACTAGATTTTTCTTGTCTCCAGAGCTCTATTTTGGGAATGCTGAATCATCGATTCCTACCAATCAAATGACAACACATTGTAGTGACTCACAGACGAGGCAGTAAACAACTTTTTGTTGACAATAAGACAGTTCATCAAAATTTTATGAGATTTATCTAGCAAAAGAATATGGGCAGCCAACGAGTAATTATTATTTCGGTAATTGTCTGTTCGGAAGGATGGTGGGTTAACATTTTCGAATATTCGAAGTTAAACTTTCGAGGCCTACTAAGATTTTGGACATTTCTTCTGAACAGATTTCCTATATATATCAGAAAAGTAGTGAAGAGTGCGGCGAGTGCGTAGAAATTTCAAAACCACCTTGAAGAACGTTTAAATTTTGCTAAGCTGAGTAAGAGTGAACTGTGACGCTGGAAGGAAAATTGAAGATATATAACTTGTATCATTTTCGCCGTAGTTTTTTTGAGAATCATATTAGGGGCAAACGTTCCCTAAAATTTGCGGGAAAAAAGGACGACTACTTAATGTAAAGTTTTTTTTATCAGACCCGTCACGATTGCCTTAACTTCAGGACAAGGCAAAAAAGCCATGAAGGACGTTCTACAGCAACCTGAAATCCCCGTAGAACATCCGAACAGATAAATATTTTGAAGGGCTGCTACAAACTCTCTAAACGAGCTTTTAAAGCATTGTGGAAACCATTTTAGGTGATTCTGACAACTTTTAAGACAACTGGCCGTTGGTACCACGAAGAGAAACCCTCGTACGGGATGATGAAATAGTCAATTTGTCTTTGCGATTCTCGTCTTTGATTGATGGGTTTTGTGCTTCGGAATAAATTTGTTTATCAGATATCATTAGAAAAAGCCTCTCGCTCATGGAAAACTTCGAGCTCAGATTTGGTGTTGAGCAAAATTCAAAAAACATATTGATATCAGTCTATTTTATACAGCCATAGTTAGAGCTATAGATCAATTTATAAAACAAGGAAACGAGGCCGCGGCGCAATTAAATGATTTTTCGTTGGCAAGGAGGAGCCTTACAAGTTTGCCATTGAAGCTTGCCTTCATTTGCTGTTTCTGGAGAGCTTTGCTGGCCTCGGGAAATAGTCGAACACTTGACAAAGTAATTAACATTTTTAGCCAGAGTGAAGTGTGAAGAAATGTTCAGGTTAGATATTTATCTTCGTTGTCGATCCTCTTTTTGTGAGGCATGTGTGTAAAGTAAGCTTGGATGTGGTACTGTTTGTATTGCACCGAGCCCTAGTCCATAGACCAGATGCATGGGTTGATAAATTGGACTTGTAATGGACTGCCTAAGTGGTCGAGAACAAAGATCAGTCAAACGATACTGAACACAAACGGCAAACGGCTTACGTCAAGCACAAATCTGCATTACGCCAAAGATGAAAGAAACATGTTTGATTTTGCCTGTTTTCTGTAGATAGCAAGCAACTTCTCATAAGAGAGGGACGAGAGAGAGAGGCGTTGGAACAAGATAATTTTAAAGCTTTTGTGACCAGCAGCAGTTTCATTGAAACACAATACAAACGTTTCTCTGTTGACTCCCCACCACAAACACGCCAAAAACAAATACAGACTAAAGCCGGAATTATCAAAAGACAATGAATCGAAAACTCATTGAAAAGATTTCTCAACCATTTCCAACCTACGTTCGCAAGAGACAATATGTGACAAGCCATCAATTTGTAGGATTTGTTTAGTTGATATAGGCGTCGCCACACGGTTGGGCAAATCGGACATTAAGGGCTTGTTTATGTGGTCTCGCTTAACCGAGACAGCCCTCCTTCCCGAGACAACTTTACCGAGCGTCTATATGAGAATTGCGTGAGCGAGACAAAGTTGACCTTACTTAATTATGCATGTATTTTAAGACGCATCTTCAAAAAATGCGTATTATCATTTGCCTTTCCTTTTTGTTAAGTATAGTTGCGTTTTCACATTCAGCAAATGGACTGACAATCTTAACGCAGCATTAATACGTAGTTTAAATAATGGCTGTTTATGAATCGAGAATTTTCCGTTGGCAGCGTTGAGAATTATGGCGGGAAAAAACTTTTCTTTACGCTAAAAACATGTATAAGCTCCCAAATTGTTGCTTCTTTGATTGTTATTATGCTGTCTCGTCTCGGGTGGTCGAGCCAAACGGTTTACATGCGAACAAAGTTGTCTCGCCTGCCAGGGTTACCCTACCTGCCGAGGCGAGACAACTCGCCTCCCCGAGTTGTCTCGCCCACCCGAGTTGTCTCGCCCACCTCATGTAAACAGTTGATATAATTTTTTAAACTAATGAGTGGGTAACTCGGGGGGGGGGAGGGTTCTCTCGTGTACCCGAAACCATTTTGTAGCGACTGTACCCCCCTTTTGAAAGCTTGTGTACCGGTCCCGCGCAAAGTTAGTGTTGATGTCGGATTAAAAACACAGAAAGAAACTACTCGTCGCTGTGTTGTATTAAAGGAAAAGTACGGCCTAGAAAAACCGAGACGAAGTTGCGGGACCAAGTGAGAAATCCCGAGCGGGCAAGATAGCTCCATATTGCCCGCTCGGGTAGCCAATCACAGTGCGGGATTTGGTTCATCTTGCCCGCTCATGGAGCTAGTCATATAATAATCCCACTGCAGTTAGTTGGTTGCGGACCAATCAGAGGCGTTGCGGTAATGAGACCCAATCTCATTGTCCGTTCAGTATTTGACTGGAAACGGTATTTTAAATTTAGATAATACCGTAAACTGGTTGGCCAAGGCTAAGCAAGAGAGATTGGAACTTGTGGGCTATGGAACTCTAACGAAAGTGATGATGAGGACAATGAAATCGGCGAGAAATTTAATTTATCGGCGGCGGACGCAGAGGTCAAATTCCGCAACATAAGAACTGCGTATATGGTCGTTATCTGAAGCGGTTGGAGAGGATACCTTCTGGATCTTCATGAATATTTTTCGATCCCAAAACCGATGTTTCCTTCGGTTTTGAAGCTGACGACGTCGTCACTTTAGGACTAAAAGAAGAAATAAATTTGCTTGCAGCAAAATTTCCTCCTCGATGTTCGCCATGTTGTTTGCTGCGATTTTCCCGCGAGCACAACGTGAGTGTACATTTGACATTTCCGCGGACCGAAATATATGGCTACATTGGGCTCTCAATATGAATGATACAGGACAAGTATGAGGACTATCCGTTTCCTCTAGAAATGGACTAAATTCGGTCATATTTAGTGGGACTGCCTTCTCAATTTGCACGCACAGCAAATGGGAGATGGGCTGAACATGGATCAAAAACAGTTTCAATTTTGAAATTTGGTCAACAGGAATCTTTATCCCTTTAAGTTTGAAATTGGTAGTTGTGATTTCGTTTGAGAATGGCCCGTTCTCCTTGAGTGAGCGGCATTGTTTTTAGCCGAGCACTGAATAACGATAGACGTGTCATACGAAACAAAAGCCATTGTGAAAAATCACTCATTCGAAACATTCATAAGTACCACGAATTTTAATACTGCAGTCAGTATCAGTTCTCAGACCAACTTGCCGACCTCAGGCCGTGGTTATCGAATTAACCTAAATGAAGGGGGTAGTTTTTAAAGAAACTGTGGTGCTGCGTCGGTGGGGAAGTAGTTAGGGAGATTTTCGCGATGTTGAGAAGAATGACAAGGATGCATCGAAGCCAGTCGCTCGTCATTTTAATCTCCCTAACCACTCCAAAAAAAAAAAAAACAACATGGCTATCTGCGGCCTTTCCCTACATCTAGGTACGACGGAAAGCCGCAAAAATCTGGAACAAAAATTCATCTTCCAAATTGGCACCCTTAATCCTCACGGTATTAACGAACGCTTTTCATTTAACTAATATATTCCTATTTTTCTCGTTGCCATGTTACCACCAATAGCGTAGCTCCTACTCTACTATAAAAACTACACGTAACCCACTATTTCCTCGATTCGCTCTGACAAAGGGCTAACGTTTGTATAAACGTTACCTTTCCTAACGCTCGAAACGTCAGCTTTTAGAATCTCTGTACGGTGGCCAATTTACATTATCAACTCCGTTGAAAAAACCAAATTTTTGTATATCAAATAAACCTGTTGCAGTCGATTTTTGGCGCACGCGACATGAAGCTTACAACAGACCTAGGACATGACTCACGATTGTCGCAGCGTATGCGACAATCGTAAACGAGTTGTAGGCCTGTCATAAGCTTGTCGCGTGCGACAAAAATTGTACCGTACAAATCAACGTTCAGAGACCTGGAGCTCTTTTCAGAGCTCGTTGAACGCCCGATTTCCCCCGCAAATATTGTGGCGCCATACGCCAGCGTAGTAGACAATCCGACGTTCAAGATACAAATAAATGGAGCAGCTAGTGGAAATTAGGGGTATTTGCCACGAGCGGGAGACAGTGTTTGATTATTTGGAAGCAGGTATCTTTCGAGTATCTTCCCTCTTGGATACCGTTTGGAGAAATCTGGACGCGAGTGCGTGGGTCAAACATTTTCCAAAAGCGTGAAGAGATGTCAATGGATGACTTAAAGGAACAACAAATGTGTTAGCAAATGTAATTGTTTGGTTTTAAGAAAGAAATAATTGTCTTTGTTTGAGTACAGCAGATGTTTTGACGAATACACCAGACATGTTTTAAATATGAAATAAACTGTTTTAAGTTACCCGAACAATAGTTTAGTTGTGAGTATTCATGATGATTTCCTTAGGGAAAGATAAAAGTACGGCTAGCGCGTTACGTGGTTCATTTACCTTGCCCCAGACTGCGAATCCGTAGAGGTCAGTTAAAATATGCGCCCCAAGGAATCACGTCCGTTCTACTGATTTTATAGAAATTAGAGAGAGACTGCTCATGGTTTAAAAGTATCCCGGGAAAGGATTGCGAGATTGGGGCATAACTGTTGTTTCTGAATATCATGTGAGGCTGGTATTAAACAACTAAATTGTTGGCATAGGCTTTTTCCATTTGGTGGCTTCTTAAGGGCCGATTTACACGCTACGATTCTTGTCGCATGCGACAAGCTCACAGGCACACACATGACTTACGATTGTCACAGCGTTTTAACACATGTTTTAAAATCCACGACATTTTTTCTGACGTACACAACAATCGTAAATCATGTGGGCCTGTCTTAAGCCGTTATCGCATGCGACAAAAATGGTACCGTGTAAATCGGCCCTAAGAAACCGGTTTTTATACTGAATAACCATCTCAAAGTTGTTTGGCGCAGTGTATTGGTTTCTGAAACGATTCGAGTCCGTTCAACTGACCGAGACAGGAAGTCACAAATTTAGCTAGATTAAATGGATGTAATCCATGGTAGAACGCAGAGCCTGGTCTTCTCATTCTATGGTTAATTCGCGTACAATCCTGAAAAATGTATTTGAATGCCTTTGTGAGTAATTAACACTCTAGCGTAGATAAAACTTGAATGTGGGCTGTTTCACTCGTAACTGCTCCTTCCGTACATTTTTATGAAATTACCAAAAAACTGGCCATAGATTTTTACTAGTATTTTTTATTACTCCATGAAGATGTCGTTCTCAGCGAAAATATGAAATAAAAATTAGTGGTCACCGTACTCGTTCAGGAGAAAATAGAGAGCTTTAGATTCTAGTACGAGAACGACTACGAGTACGAGATTTTCTCATAAGGCAACAGTGAGCGCGCGCAAACCAGCATCATTTTGGCGGGAAAAACGTGATGCCGCCGTCATTCTAGTGCGAGGTTTTGCACAAATGTCGTCGAATCAAAACAAGTCAACAACACGGTAGCAGTTTTCGCTTTTTTTGATGAGCAAAAAGGCTCAGTTACCAGCAATAAGAATAACTGAGCAACCTATACTGCTAAAAAAGAGTAAGATTAAAAGTACGGGTTATAAATTTCCTTAGTATTTTCGCTAAATACGGGCAGTCGAAACTCGAACTCGTTCTCGTTCTCGTCGTAGAATCTAAAGGACCCTAATAGCCATTCCTTGACGGACTAAGCTTGGCGTCAATGAAAATCCGCCATTATATCAGTGTGCGCAAGCTAATGCGCGCGCCAATGACGCCAGAAATTATGCGCAGTAGAGTTGCGCAATCACAAACCAGGGAATCACCTTAAGCTTCTAAGACACGGTTATTATATATCATATTAAACTACACTGAGGAAACAGACATTTAATACTTGCCCCTCTTTTTGGTAACAGCCGGCCCTTGGACGAAACATTTTATTAGCTTCTGTTACCAAGGAATCTCCTGAAGTGTAAATTACTTACGTTGCTTCTCCTCACGGTAGGTTCCAGACCCTAACTTTCCATTTCTTGGGGTCCATTTCACCCCGCGTATTGATGGCAGCGTTTGGCTTGGCCCCAATGCAGTATTGGCTTTCGCAAGGGAAGGATACAAACTCACAGATGTAAATTTCTCAGACTTGATAGATGCATTGGGATACCGGTATGTTGCTTTGCCGAAAGGGCATCTTTGTGTTAAATCATACTGGTACATCATACATTATTTGAAAGACATAATTTGCGACTGTCCCCGATCTTGCACATAAAAGGAAAAGTCGTCGAAAATGCGGCTGCCTCACTTTAATGAAAACATTATTTCAGTTTAAGTTAAGATTAATGGTCGTAACAGTGGTTACGGGGAGGACCTGAATGTCTTCTTACTGATTGTTTCAGCGGGCTAAGAAAGCTGATGTTCCAGTATTTTACGTTTGGAGTTGGGGAATATTACAGAGGAATTTTCATTTCAGCTCAAGTCAAGCAACTACAAAGATACATTCCTAGTCTTAAAGTCCAGGATGTAGAGAGGTAAGAGAAGCGTAAAATAAGCTGTTCGGGATGAGTGTTGGATGAAATTTCCGGTTGTGTGGATATACACGCTATCAATTGAAGATTTGCTCTGTGAAAGTGTGAATGTCAACTTGCTCTCCGGTGTGATAATGTCACCCTCTACGCCTAACCCTAACCTTACACACCATAGCCCACGCTCAGAGAACACATTCCTGCCATATGATTGGTTACTGCCTAATCCCCTTAGGATATGTACAGCGTGCGAGTAGATCTAAAAATAACTCGAGACATAACCTATGAAAAAGGGCATGTATGAGGATGCACTCTCTTCCCCTTTTATTTTCTCTTGGCTCCATTTACTTACGATTCTGCATGTTTTTATCAACCAATCAGGGGCCCTGCAGGTGTTCGTGCACAGGCCATGGACCTTGAAGGAAATTTAGTGGAAGATTTTGTGTTCGACGGAGGTGCAGGGGACATCGGAAGCCGAGTGCTGCATGTCAGAAATGCTCCATCTCCCGGGGCAACCTCGTCTTTGGCCATTGCTAAAATGGTTGCCGAAAAGGTCCAGGAGCGGTTTAATCTTTGGCGTCAATGAAGAGAGCACATTTTTATCGGTACATCTTTGAATTATGGCGGTTGTGCTACATTAATCAGCAAATTGAGAATAATGCGATGGGATGATTTATCTTCATGCTCGTTCCAGTAATCCAGTTCAACCATAGAAACACGAATAACGTCTAATGACACTGTAATAAAAGATAGGGATTTTAAATCTATAAGCTGAATGGCGGGCAGAGCCGATGTTTTTTTGGCAGCAAAGGCTTGTTTAAAGATGAAATGTTTCAAACGCAAGTCCGCCATTTTGAAGGCAGAGCGGGATTGGCGCGAGATAGGCCCCATGCCCTGCTACAAGTGTAAATTGTTCAACACGATTTCTTCTTATCTCGTACCCAGATCTCCCACGGTCATACGGAAGGGAGATCTGGTGAAGTTCGATTTCGAGCATGCTCAGTGCCAGCGAGGCCGAAATACGGGCTTTTCTATCACTGCGCATGTTCGTACTCTCTGTTGTGATTTTGGGCGATTTTGCGGAATAAACATGGATTTCGAGAGTATTCTTGAAGAGATTCTTTTGGGTAGAGGACAAGGAAACCTTAAACTTAAACCGAAACATAAAGAAAGGCTACAGGCGATTGTTTTTGAACGGTCGAGATTGTTTAATTGTCGAAGCAACTGCAGAATCACTGAAACGAGCGCTTAGGCTTAATCAATAAACGAGTGCTATTTTCTTCACACGATCTCGTGCGAAGTGTAGTTAGCCAAACCGTAAATTGAAAGCTAAAATGTTAAAGAGTGCTTAGACCTAATCACTGCAACGAACGCTCAGGCTTAATCAGTAAACGAGTGCTATTTTCTTCACACAATCTCGTGAAAAGTGTAGTTAACCAAACCGTAAATTGAAAGCAAAAATGTTACAGAGTGCTTAGACCTAATAGACCTAATCGGCTAACTCAATGTTGTACCCAATTCAAATCCTCCGGGATTAAGATTCTTTGTGTATTGTATTTGCATGATAATGTAGCATTCATATTTAAATGATATGGAAATACCTGGAACAAAATGTTTTATTCCCAAAGGGTTTGAATTGGGTACAACATTGAGTTAGCCGATTAGGTCTATCACTGCAACGAGCGCTATTTTCTTGACACGATCTTGTGAAATTGATCACTACTTAATTCGCGAGTCACGCTTTAAAGAATGAGAAATACTGTTTTGAATAAATTACATACTTCAACTTGAATTTATTAGTTTCTGCGTACCTCGTAGCAAGCTACGCAGAACTTTTTCGAGTGGCAGGGTACGTGGGGCTTTCGTCGGTACCATTTACTCAAACGTCGCAAATTTTAAAAATGATTTTCCTCAACTGTAAAGCTTTTCCGGGGTCGGAAAAGAACAAAACTTTCCTCCGCACAACTAGTATTTATTCAAAGCTTCACTAAGTGCCCCACAAAATAAGCCAATTGGAGCGTAGATTGCATTGCCGCAACCTTTTTTTAGTAGCCAATGAAAATGGTGTACTGTCGAACTTTACCAGATCTCACATTTCCGGTGACAGAGTGAGATCTGGGCACGAGATTAGATTTCTTCCTTAAATGAAGGGTTATACTTCATTGTCAGTTTGCTCCAAATGAAGACTAATCCTCCATTTAGATTACTTTGTCCCAGGACTTGTGGTAACAAATAAAAAGAAAAAGAGTAAAAGCAGCACCTGGACAGGATTTGAACCCGCAGAACCCACTTTATAGAAGGAACTGTTTTTATCCACTTAACAACTAAAGATCAACTAAAATAGGTGCCGATTATTTACCAAAACTATTTAGTATATATATAAAATCATGGCTGATATATGGGTAAATCTAAAGCTTGATTTTAAAATGGTTAGCCTTTTCTTTCAGTTTGGTAACCGACATTTTTCACTGTGTACGCTTGCTTCTTAGCGGGTGTTCATACACTTTTACAGCGGCACTTTTGGAAGAAAAATTATTGAGATCAATAAATAATGACGATCTCGCAATTAGTGATGTGGTAGTCTAGTGGTTAAAAGAATGGGTTATTAATCACACGTTCCGAGGTTCGAGTCCTGCAAATCCAGATATTGGGGTTTGGCTTTTAAAGAAATATGTTCATTTCCCATAATCCCTGTCAAGCTTTCATTGTCCAAAATGACCGATAATACTTCACTTGTAAGAAATTGACAATTAAGAATAATCCTTCAATAGACCTTTTTGCAGATACGGCGGCCATTTTGATTTCTATTGTTTCGAAAGACATTATGGGATGCTCAGGGAGCAAATTATTTGCCCCCTGGGCATCCCATTATAGCTATTCGAAATGATAGAAATCAAAATGGCCGCTGTATCGGTAAAAAGGTCTATTGAGGGAGAGACTTGGTTGAATTGATCGTCCTCTTCCTTCGAACATTTTTTCACTCTCCCCAGCTCTCCAACACTTTTTACTATCCAACATGGCGGCGTTATCCTTCGATCCCCATCAAAAGACGCCAGCACTGCAGGCTATAAGCAGAAAAGAGTAGTGAGGTCGATTGAACACTTTTTAGCCTCCATGCCTGGTTGTTCTTTAGTGTGGAAGAGCTTTTATCGCTGATACATTATGACGAATTTAACAAAAGTTCAATTTTTAGTAAGTCAGTGTAACTACTCGTTAATTTAGTAGCCTAAGATGTATATGATTTGCTGGGTTGCTAGAAACCATTACCATACTACCACGAATCGTTCTCGTTAAGCAAAAAGTCGGTATTTAAATTATTGAAACAAAAATTGAAAATTTTTGGTGTGGAATGGAAGGTAGTATGCGAAACGTTTCTAGCAAATGAATTGGACTGCTGCTCTTGTTGTCTTTGAGTCAAACAGTATCTTAATGACTTGGCATGTTTTCCGTTTATCCCTGGATCATTATCAAAAGGATCCAAAGATAGTGGTGGGGTGAGATAGAGGGGATCCTCACACTTTGTTAGGCGCATTTGTTCTCGTGAAAGAACTAATAAATAAAAAAAAGGTCGCACTTATTGTTTGTTATTTGTTTGAGCAGGTTGAAGTTTTGGCAGCTATTCAGCTCATGTAGACCTGCTATACCCACCCACCAATATACTGGACAGTTTGCTTTTTCCAGATCACTTCTATCTTTTGTCTATAAGCCGCACTTCAACTAATATACTTTCTTTCATAGTGATGGCGCATTGTATGCTTGACATATTCATGTGATGGTTGCCTGCACGCAAATTCAAAGGTACAAATTGGAGCGTCAGGCAGAATTCGAACCGAACCTCTTTTGTAATACTCTACTCATGAAGCTACAAAAAATGGATCTCGGCTCCCCATTTAAAGTCATGTGATAAATGTGGTACAGCAGCTTTTACTATTTTCTTTTCTTTTCATACCACACGTCCTGGGACAGAGTGACCCAAATGGAGGATAATACTTCATTTAAGGCAAACTGGCAATGACATTTGAGGAAGATCGTGTTTAACAAAACTCGTCCACCTGAGAAAAGGGGACTGCTCGACTGATTTAAAGGGACTGCTCGCAGTGTATTCTGACTCTTGAGTCCGGCCCAGAAACCATCATATCCCTTTGTCACAGTCAGAATACATAATTACCATCAATAGTTGCCTTATAAGTTTCTGTAACCGCCTTTTAACTTGAAAAAAATTAAACATAGTGATTGTTTCGTGTAAGTGAATAATAATTAATAATTCGAGATATTTACCCAGGAAGCTCCACTCACCCGGAAGTGATTTTCAAGGAGGTCCTGCATCAGGATCGAATTGGAATTAATTTAGAGATATTAGGGAAGTGAAGTGAGGCAGTTGCAAACTTAAGCCGCAAGTGTTGTAGTCCGGCACCCAGTTACCAATGGCGAGCAAATATCAGGGGTACAAGTTCCTATTAACTAGATAATTGCAAATTTTAGTGTCATCTAAAGTTAAGGGGTACTTAATATCTTGCAATATTCTCTTTTTTGAAATTGTTGCTGCTTTGCGTTTTTCTGTGGAAAGGGCTTTTGAGAGCAAAAAGGCAGTGAATTGTTGAGAGAAGGCAATTTACTTTTCTTTCTTGAAAAATAAAAGGGTGAACACTATCATGCAGAAAAGGAAAAAAGAAGAACATTTATAATTGGTCATCACTAGCGAACTTTATTAGAGCATTTCCAGCTTACTGGTTCTGTGAAACTAAGCAAGTACTGAAATATCTAAATCTACCGGATGATAACGTGCGCGGTATGCTACTAATATGTAATCGCAAGAAATTTCTTGTTGTGAAACCTATTGAGTGTTTTACACAGTTGTGCGAGTTAAGCAGTTCGATTCATTGATGACCAATAAGATCCATCCCCTGGTTAACAATTGATAGAAACGGGCATGCATGTGATACAATTGACACAGAGGCTTAAAAGTTCTGTGGTCGTATCTTCATCTCAGACCGCTTGACAGAGTAGTGACTATTTTTCCAATGATACCAGATCCATCCCCTGGTTAGCAATTGATAGAAACGGGCATGCATGTGATACAATTGACACAGAGGCTTAAAAGTTCTGTGGTCGTATCTTTATCTCAGACCGCTTGACAGAGTAGTGACTATTTTTCCAATGATACCAGATCCATCCCCTGGTTAGCAATTGATAGAAACGGGCATGCATGTGATACAATTGACACAGAGGCTTAAAAGTTCTGTGGTCGTATCTTCATCTCAGACCGCTTGACAGAGTAGTGACTATTTTTCCAATGATACCAGATCCATCCCCTGGTTAGCAATTGATAGTAACGGGCATGCATGTGATACAATTGACACAGAGGCTTAAAAGTTCTGTGGTCGTATCTTCATCTCATACCGCTTGCCAGAGTAGTGACTATTTTCCAATGATACCAGATCCTTCCCTGGTTAGCAATTGATAGTAATGGGCATGCATGTGATACAATTGACACAGAGGCTAAAAGTTCTGTGGTCGTAATCTTCATCTCATACCGCTTGACAGAGTAGTGACTATTTTTCCAATGATACCAGATCCATCCCCTGGTTAGCAATTGATAGTAACGGGCATGCATGTGATACATTTGACACAGAGGCTTAAACGTTCTGTGGTCGTATCTTCATCTCATACCGCTTGACAGAGTAGTGACTATTTTTCCAATGATACCAGATCCATCCCCTGGTTTAGGCAATTGATAGTAACGGGCATGCATGTGATACAATTGACCACAGAGGCTTAAAAGTTCTGTGGTCGTATCTTCATCTCAGACCGCTTGACAGAGTAGTGACTATTTTTCCAATGATACCAGCTCATTCCACGTAGATCGGTCTTGCCATTAAGATACAGACCATTCAGGTTGGCGAAGGTGACATTTCTCGAAACACGAGCCACTTTTGTAGCCTGACGCACAGTTGCCAGCTAAATAGTCATCATTATCGCGATCCTTGGTGCTAAACGCATGGCCGCGGTGAACGCCAAGGGAATCACCTGCAGTGCCTGAATGAAAAGAAAACGAATTAATCAATCAAAATAAGAAGTAGTTTTAAAACTTTTTTAAAATGCTAAAAATTCTTAAGACGCACTTGAGATTGTTTGTTGTCTCTACTTTCCACTGACATGAAATCGATGTAACTTCTTAATCACCACGTGAGTGAAATGATTGCCAGGTTTTTCAGTTTGCTGTGTTCTTATTATTTTTTTTAGATAACTCACTGGCTTACATATACAACTTATTCTGTCAGTCAAAGCGAGATAAAATTCTCTGCCATCACAGTAGAAGTTCTATCAGTTAGAGACAGACTGCACCTAGTTGAAATGAGAAAGTGTGTCTATCTTAATTAACACAGGGTTGTTTATTAATCATCAGAGTTTGCAAACCTGAATATTTCCCCAAACTCAGCTGGTATTTTGCTCGCTCGCTTGCCACAGTAACTGAACTGTACTCAGCAAATGCTGTATTTCCATGAATGTCTTCCAAGTCCACGCGAAGCTTGTTGCTGCTGCTTACAGTCAGGCGGTGAATCTTGTCGGCAATCCAAGCCAAAACTCTCCATTCAGATTACCAAAGCCTCTTTTGTAGGCGTCCCACGCGCGAAAGAAATCTACGGAGCCGTCTTGTCTTTCTTGAAAGACCGTCCATCCTCCGCCGGAAGTTTTGTGATCACAGTACACTTCAAATTCTCGCAGACCATCGGGATCAATTTTGTACACACCACTAATCTTTTCGCCGGAGTTGAAAACATCGGCGCAGGTCTTGTAGCCTAAAAATTACATAAGCGGGATGAATTTCTGTCATTATGTTTTGTTATTATCTTTATCAATCTAAAACGTTGAATGGACGGCATAGAGGAAAATACTATCCAGAGCTAGCCAATGTTTTTAAAGGCAATTGATTGTAATTTGATTAATTTTTGCGACGGAACAGATGCGAAACCGTAAACCGGCACGGATGTCTTAAAGGTAACAGTATCTAAAAATGTATACATGCATGTAACTGGCGAACCTTTGTCGTTAGAACCGCCAGTTCCGTTTGTCTTCAGCGCAGCGATTGCCTCTTTGATCTCAGTGAGTTGTTGCTCGATCTTCTTACAGCAATGTGGTCCGGCGTAAAAGTTGTTAGTAAAATCCAACTGGTGGTCTATCATCAATGCTGCGTTCTGATTGGTTGAGCTACTAGTAGGGCTCGAGGAATAATTGTTAATTGTTCACGTTGCACTGGGGTTTACTAATACCAGGGCTTTTTGTTGTTTGCAGAGACGTTTTGGCAAATGTCCCAACGAAAATCCAGGTAAAAAGCAGAGGTAGCTGGAATGCCATTGTGCACTGGTTCTTTCAGGAAACTCTTCTGTGAAGTGACAGCAAAAACCGCGGGTATAAAATGATTCCTACGACTTGCGCTTCAGTTCATTTAGTCTTTCCAAACTAGATTTTTCTTGTCTCCTGAGCTCTATTTTGGCAATGCTGAATCATCGATTCCTAACAATCAAATAACAACACATTGTAGTGACTCACAGACGAGGCAGTTGACAACTTTCTGTTGACAATAAGACAGTTCATCAAAAGTTTATGAGATTTTTCTAGCAAAAGAACATGGGCACCCCAACGAGTAATTATTATGTTCGGAAGGATGGTGGGTTAAAATTTTCGAATATTCGAAGTTAAACTTTCGAGGCGTACTAAGATTTGGACATTTCTTCTGAACATATTTCCTAGATATTTCAGAAAAGTAGTGAAGAGTCTGAAGAGTGCGTAGAAATTTTGAAACCACATTGAAGAACGTTTAAATTTTGCTAAGGGACGGACCATTAGAAAAGTGATTGGAGGGGGAATGGGGAAAAAACCAAAAAAAAAATCATGCAAGGGAAAATGCCAAGAAAAAAAATTCACGCAAAGAAGAAGGTAAAGAAAAAAATTCATGCGGATGGAAGGTCCAATTGTGCTTCTATTTACAGTGCATTTCACAAAACTTTTTACAGGCGATTTGCGAAGTTTGTTGTAAATTTCATAAGTTCGCTTCGAACTTGGGAATTTCAATACGTAACTGTCAATCAAAGGGCAAAAAAGGGTTGACAGTCCTACACGACTCCCTTGTACGTGGTGTAGTTTCTGTTGCCTTTGTCATAATTTTGCTCTCTTGAATACATATTTGAATGGACGCCTCTTTTATGGCGGTTCCTGTAGTATTAATTTAGCAATGGTTTTTGCCCTATGAGGCTTTACATTTGAATCTCTATACTGCTGTGTGATACGTTTTCTTCCAAGAAAATAGTTGGTCTCGAAAGTAATGTTCTTAGTTTCTTGGTGTTGATTTTCTCAGCAGTAATGTGAATGTGACCTTATGGCGTCTCCCTTTTGCGCCCTTTAATTCTAGGCTCGACCGATATAGCATTGGCGGTAGAAGCGAGTGATCTTCTGGGTTTAAATGTTTGACCCGGCCCGGTTCATTTCGTTTTTGAACGCCCTGTTACATTGTGCCCTGTATCAGTGAGTTTGCTGGCTTCTTCAGGGTGTAGGGATGGCGCAGTGGTGAGAGCACTCGCCTCCCACCAATGTGGCCCGGGTTCGATTCCTCGACTCGGCGTCGTATGTGGGTTGAGTTTGTTGGTTCTCTACTCTACACCGAGAGTTTTTCTCCGGGTACTCCGGTTTCCCCTCTCCTCAAAAATCAACATTGACTTGATTTGCGTTGATTGTTAATTTCACTTTACAGTTTCTCCCAATTAGTGCTCCAGCGCTCAATCGACTAGACACTTAACTGAATAAAGTTCCTTTCCTTTCCTTTCTTATAGGCTTTGTGTGTCTTTTTTTCTGCGTTTCTTAGCAGATCGTTATGCTCTTTGGAGGCGTTGTTGTTTTTGTAATTCTTACACTCGTTCTTCTGACTTCTTCAACGTGTTTTGGTTTGTGGCCATGGTCAGGAGCTGTCCTCCTTGAACCTCTGGAGTTAATTCGTTCTCGTCGATGCTCTTTGTGATATTTCGATGTCGATGTCCTTTAGGTCCATTTTGTGTCGAGGGCATTAAGACAACCCCGACTCCTAGATGGAAGTCCTCTGACATAATTGTATTTGGTCAGGCATAGACACCGCAGTTTCGATGCGTATCGATGTAACGATAGACTTGATTTAAGGTGAACAGCTTTGTCTCTATCTTTGTTTGCTCGTGTGTATTATATCATTCTCAGCATTTGCGCGCACACTTATAATTTGTAATAAATATTAAACTATTCGAATTTGGTATCTTGTAAATATTGCTGATTAAAATTATTTGTGCCGCACACTAAAAATTAGGAGGATGGGTCTTCTCGCTTGATATATTAATTCTATAAATTAAGAATAAAAAAGACATTTACATGTAGTTAGTAGTAGTGTTAAAAAACTTTACATGAGGGGTCTGTGTTGGTGAATGGAGTATGGCAATCATTATGATGGGCTGTGGGAGATTGAATTTCAGAGGTCATGGGACTGCATAAAATGTAGGCAGGGACTATGCGCGTCCACTCTCAAGTGGCTTCTCGCTGCTCATGCTCACTGTGTGTCAGCATTTCTGAGAAAGAGTTTTGCATTTAAAAAGTGGCCTGTATCCTTTGATCTGTTGTGAGTGTACATAGAATAATTTATAAATCACAAAAACATAGATAATTGAGCAAGATTTTCATCTGTTAAAAAAAAGGCGATATTGATATCAGTCTATATTATACTGGCCATAGTTACATGAGGCGCCGAAAGTGTTGAGACACTTGGCAGTAATAATTTCTGATTTTCTTCGTCTTGGATAACGATTTTGCTCACCCCCCTTTCCCCGGGGCAAAACAATGTTGATTTGATTTTTCTATTTCTTCGACTGGGCAGCAGCACATTGCGCGGCCTACACAACATTGAATGGGTGACCCGAAAACACGTGAACCCCGGTCGCATGGACGCCCTCTACGGGACTGGTCAAGGCGGACTGCCTCACTGACGTCCCCCTATATGGACTACCGCTAAAACACATAGAAATGAAAATAAATAAAAACTAAAGATTTTGACTTACAGCCAGTTGTCTGGATAGGAACCACTTTCGAGTCACGCGTACGTCGCGTGTCGGGCGAAATCTCAAGAGCGCGTAACGCTTATCCGTACAGGCTCAGGCTCGGGTACAAAGTCTATTAATCACATATTGCCCTTCCTTCGCTGTGGAGCCGGAATTCTTATTAAAAAATTTGATAATAAGGGAGTGGGGAGAGGTGTTACGGGTAGGGAGGGTGTGTGAAAAATTATGAGTCCTATTTGCATTTTCCTATCTTTCTTTGCCATGCCTTCCATTTTGTTGCAGGATGCATTCTCCCTGCGGGTTTTGTGAGTGGGGGGGAAGCTCGGCCCAGGCTTCACGATCTCGTCTGTCGCTGAACAAAATGGCGGAAGACCTTTTTTTTTTTTTAAAATGTTTTATTTATTATTCCACACACACAAACACCCACAAACACAAAACAAACAAATGGGGCGGACCACAGAACTTAGTTTCGTAACACTCGCCGTTCAAGAACCTAGGGGGGAGGGGGGGGAACGGGGGGGGGCGAAGGAAAAGGCAACACCTGAGGCCTTAATCTGATTTGTCGGATCTGTAAGCGGCTGAGTATCTCACCGGCAAGAGTGGTCTATCCAGAACTCGTGACGCGTATAAACAAAATTTTCAGTTTCGTTATGGTTATTTTTTATTCTGTGTTTTTTGGGGTGGTCGCGTAGAGGGGGTCCTTAGAGATAGTCCGTGGACCGGTCGCGTAAGGTCAGTCCATGGACCCGGTCTGTAAGGGGGTCCATGGACGCAGGGGTCAGTGTTTTCGGGTCACCGCACATTGAATTGGGGGCGCCCCCTGGGGATCAGAGAATTACCAACTAGATGCAAATAAAATAGAACACAACGCCTTAAGTAGCGAAAAGCGTCTTTTCCTAACAGTGTCTCAACTCCTTTTGTCGCTCATTGTAGAACTATACAATGCAGACCACGAAGAGAAACCCTCGTCACGGGATGATGAATAGTCATTTTGTCTTTGCGATTCTCGTCTTTGATTGATGGGTTTTTGTGCTTCGGAGTAATTTGTTTATCAGATATCATTAGAAAAGCCTCTCGCCTCATTGAAACCTTCGAGCTCAGATTTGGTGTTGATCAAAAATTCCAAAAACATATTGATATCCGTCTATTTTATACAGCCAGGAGTTAGAGCTATAGATCAATTTATAAACAAGGAAACGAGGCCGCGGCGCAATTAAATGATTTTTCGTTGGCAAGGAGGAGCCTTACAAGTTTTCCATTGAAGAAGCTTTCCTTCATGTGCTGGTTTCTGGAGGTCGCTTTGCTGGCCTCGGGAAATAGTCGAACACTTGACAAAGTAATTAACATTTTTTAGCCAGAGTGAAGTGTGAAGAAATGTTCAGGTTAGATATTTATCTTCGTTGTCGATCCTCTTTTTTGTGAGGCATGTGTGGTTAAAGTAAGCTTGGATGTGGTAACTGTTTGTATTGCACCGGAGCCCTAGTCCATAGACCAGATGCATGGGTTGATAAATTGGACTTGTAATGGACTGCCTAAGTGGTCGAGAAAACAAAGATCAGTCAAACGATTACTGAACACAAAACGGCAAACGGCTTACGTCCAAGCACAAATCTGCCATTACGCCAAAGATGAAAGAAACATGTTTGATTTTGCCTGTTTTTTCTGTAGATAGCAAGCAACTTCTCATAAAGAGACGGGAACGAGAGAGACGAGGCGTTGTAACAAAGATAATTTTAAAGCTTTTGTGACCAGCCAGAAGTTTCATGAAAACACAATACAAACGTTTCTCTGTTGACTCCCCACCACAAACACACGCCAAAAACAAATACAGACTAAAGCCGAATTATCAAAAGACAATGAATCGAAAACTCATTGAAAAGATTTCTCAACCATTTCCAACCTACGTTCGCAAGAGACAATATGTGACAAGCCATCAATTTGTAGGATTTGTTTAGTTGATATAGGCGTCGCCACACGGTTGGGCAAATCGGACATTAAGGGCTTGTTTATGTGGTCTCGCTTAACCGAGACAGCCCTCCTTCCCGAGACAACTTTACCGAGCGTCTATATGAGAATTGCGTGAGCGCGACAAAGTTGACCTTACTTAATTATGCATGTATTGTAAGACGCATCTTCAAAAAATGCGTATTATCATTTGCCTTTCCTTTTTGTTAAGTATAGTTGCGTTTTCACATTCAGCAAATGGACTGACAATCTTAACGCAGCATTAATACTAAGTTTAATAATGGCTGTTTATGAATCGAGAATTTTCCGTTGGCAGCGTTGAGAATTATGGCGGGAAAAAACTTTTCTTTACGCTAAAAACATGTATAAGCTCCCAAATTGTTGCTTCTTTGATTGTTATTATGCTGTCTCGTCGCGGGTGGTCGAGCCAAACGGTTTACATGCGAACAAAGTTGTCTCGCCTGCCAGGGTTACCCTACCTGCCGAGGCGAGGACAACTCGCCTCCCCGAGTTGTCTCGCCCACCCGAGTTGTCTCGCCCACCTCATGTAAACAGTTGATATAATTTTTTAAACTAATGAGTGGGTAACTCGGGGGGGAGGGTTCTCTCGTGTACCCGAAACCATTTTGTAGCAGACTGTACCCCCCTTTTGAAAGCTTGTGTACCGGTCCCGCGCAAAGTTAGTGTTGATGTCGGATTAAAAACACAGAAAGAAACTACTCGTCGCTGTGTTGTATTAAAGGAAAAGTACGGCCTAGAAAAACCGAGACGAAGTTGCGGGACCAAGTGAGAAATCCCGAGCGGGCAAGATAGCTCCATATTGCCCGCTCGGGTAGCCAATCACAGTGCGGGATTTGGTTCATCTTGCCCGCTCATGGAGCTAGTCATATAATAATCCCACTGCAGTTAGCTGGTTGCGGACCAATCAGAGGCGTTGCGGTAATGAGACCCAATCTCATTGTCCGTTCAGTAGTTGACTGGAAACGGTATTTTAAATTTAGATAATACCGTAAACTGGTTGGCCAAGGCTAAGCAAGAGAGATTGGAACTTGTGGGCTATGGAAACTCTAACGAAAGGTGATGAGGACAATGAAATCGGCGAGAAATTTAATTTATCGGCGGCGGACGCAGAGGTCAAATTCCGCAACATAAGAACTGCGTATATGGTCGTTATCTGAAGCGGTTGGAGAGGATACCTTCTGGATCTTCATGAATATTTTTCGATCCCAAAACCGATGTTTCCTTCGGTTTTGAAGCTGACGACGTCGTCACTTTAGGACTAAAGAAGAAATAAATTTGCTTGCAGCAAAATTTCCTCCTCGATGTTCGCCATGTTGTTTGCTGCGATTTTCCCGCGAGCACAACGTGAGTGTACATTTGACATTTCCGCGGACCGAAATATATGGCTAACATTGGGCTCTCAATATGAATGATACAGGACAAGTATGAGGACTATCCGTTTCCTCTAGAAATGGACTAAATTCGGTCATATTTAGTGGGACTGCCTTCTCAATTTGCACGCACAGCAAATGGAGATGGGCTGAACATGGATCAAAAACAGTTTCAATTTTGAAATTTGGTCAACAGGAATCTTTATCCCTTTAAGTTTGAAATTGGTAGTTGTGATTTCGTTTGAGAATGGCCCGTTCTCCTTGAGTGAGCGGCATTGTTTTTAGCCGAGCACTGAATAACGATAGACGTGTCATACGAAACAAAAGCCATTGTGAAAAATCACTCATTCGAAACATTCATAAGTACCACGAATTTTAATACTGCAGTCAGTATCAGTTCTCAGACCAACTTGCCGACCTCAGGCCGTGGTTATCGAATTAACCTAAATGAAGGGGGTAGTTTTTAAAGAAACTGTGGTGCTGCGTCGGTGGGGAAGTAGTTAGGGAGATTTCGCGATGTTGAGAAGAATGACAAGGATGCATCGAAGCCAGTCGCTCGTCATTTTAATCTCCCTAACCACTCCAAAAAAAAAAAAAACACATGGCTATCTGCGGCCTTTCCCTACATCTAGGTACGACGGAAAGCCGCAAAAATCTGGAACAAAAATTCATCTTCCAAATTGGCACCCTTAATCCTCACGGTATTAACGAACGCTTTTCATTTAACTAATATATTCCTATTTTTCTCGTTGCCATGTTACCACCAATAGCGTAGCTCCTACTCTACTATAAAAACTACACGTAACCCACTATTTCCTCGATTCGCTCTGACAAAGGGCTAACGTTTGTATAAACGTACCTTTCCTAACGCTCGAAACGTCAGCTTTTAGAATCTCTGTACGGTGGCCAATTTACATTATCAACTCCGTTGAAAAAACCAAATTTTTGTATATCAAATAAACCTGTTGCAGTCGATTTTTGGCGCACGCGACATGAAGCTTACAACAGACCTAGGACATGACTCACGATTGTCGCAGCGTATGCGACAATCGTAAACGAGTTGTAGGCCTGTCATAAGCTTGTCGCGTGCGACAAAAATTGTACCGTACAAATCAACGTTCAGAGACCTGGAGCTCTTTTCAGAGCTCGTTGAACGCCCGATTTCCCCCGCAAATATTGTGGCGCCATACGCCAGCGTAGTAGACAATCCGACGTTCAAGATACAAATAAATGGAGCAGCTAGTGGAAATTAGGGGTATTTGCCACGAGCGGGAGACAGTGTTTGATTATTTGGAAGCAGGTATCTTTCGAGTATCTTCCCTCTTGGATACCGTTTGGAGAAATCTGGACGCGAGTGCGTGGGTCAAACATTTTCCAAAAGCGTGAAGAGATGTCAATGGATGACTTAAAGGAACAACAAATGTGTTAGCAAATGTAATTGTTTGGTTTTAAGAAAGAAATAATTGTCTTTGTTTGAGTACAGCAGATGTTTTGACGAATACACCAGACATGTTTTAAATATGAAATAAACTGTTTTAAGTTACCCGAACAATAGTTTAGTTGTGAGTATTCATGATGATTTCCTTAGGGAAAGATAAAAGTACGGCTAGCGCGTTACGTGGTTCATTTACCTTGCCCCAGACTGCGAATCCGTAGAGGTCAGTTAAAATATGCGCCCCAAGGAATCACGTCCGTTCTACTGATTTTATAGAAATTAGAGAGAGACTGCTCATGGTTTAAAAGTATCCCGGGAAAGGATTGCGAGATTGGGGCATAACTGTTGTTTCTGAATATCATGTGAGGCTGGTATTAAACAACTAAATTGTTGGCATAGGCTTTTTCCATTTGGTGGCTTCTTAAGGGCCGATTTACACGCTACGATTCTTGTCGCATGCGACAAGCTCACAGGCACACACATGACTTACGATTGTCACAGCGTTTTAACACATGTTTTAAAATCCACGACATTTTTTCTGACGTACACAACAATCGTAAATCATGTGGGCCTGTCTTAAGCCGTTATCGCATGCGACAAAAATGGTACCGTGTAAATCGGCCCTAAGAAACCGGTTTTTATACTGAATAACCATCTCAAAGTTGTTTGGCGCAGTGTATTGGTTTCTGAAAACGATTCGAGTCCGTTCAACTGACCGAGACAGGAAGTCACAAATTTAGCTAGATTAAATGGATGTAATCCATGGTAGAACGCAGAGCCTGGTCTTCTCATTCTATGGTTAATTCGCGTACAATCCTGAAAAATGTATTTGAATGCCTTTGTGAGTAATTAACACTCTATCGTAGATAAACTTGAATGTGGGCTGTTTCACTCGTAACTGCTCCTTCCGTACATTTTTATGAAATTACCAAAAACTGGCCATAGATTTTTACTAGTATTTTTTATTACTCCATGAAGATGTCGTTCTCAGCGAAAATATGAAATAAAAATTAGTGGTCACCGTACTCGTTCAGGAGAAAATAGAGAGCTTTAGATTCTAGTACGAGAACGACTACGAGTACGAGATTTTCTCATAAGGCAACAGTGAGCGCGCGCAAACCAGCATCATTTTGGCGGGAAAAACGTGATGCCGCCGTCATTCTAGTGCGAGGTTTTGCACAAATGTCGTCGAATCAAAACAAGTCAACAACACGGTAGCAGTTTTCGCTTTTTTTGATGAGCAAAAAGGCTCAGTTACCAGCAATAAGAATAACTGAGCAACCTATACTGCTAAAAAAGAGTAAGATTAAAAGTACGGGTTATAAATTTCCTTAGTATTTTCGCTAAATACGGGCAGTCGAAACTCGAACTCGTTCTCGTTCTCGTCGTAGAATCTAAAGGACCCTAATAGCCATTCCTTGACGGACTAAGCTTGGCGTCAATGAAAATCCGCCATTATATCAGTGTGCGCAAGCTAATGCGCGCGCCAATGACGCCAGAAATTATGCGCAGTAGAGTTGCGCAATCACAAACCAGGGAATCACCTTAAGCTTCTAAGACACGGTTATTATATATCATATTAAACTACACTGAGGAAACAGACATTTAATACTTGCCCCTCTTTTTGGTAACAGCCGGCCCTTGGACGAAACATTTTATTAGCTTCTGTTACCAAGGAATCTCCTGAAGTGTAAATTACTTACGTTGCTTCTCCTCACGGTAGGTTCCAGACCCTAACTTTCCATTTCTTGGGGTCCATTTCACCCCGCGTATTGATGGCAGCGTTTGGCTTGGCCCCAATGCAGTATTGGCTTTCGCAAGGGAAGGATACAAACTCACAGATGTAAATTTCTCAGACTTGATAGATGCATTGGGATACCGGTATGTTGCTTTGCC
>NC_090880.1:5570703-5580703 GCF_036669935.1 Montipora foliosa
AGAAAAGGAAAAAAGAAGAACATTTATAATTGGTCATCACTAGCGAACTTTATTAGAGCATTTCCAGCTTACTGGTTCTGTGAAACTAAGCAAGTACTGAAATATCTAAATCTACCGGATGATAACGTGCGCGGTATGCTACTAATATGTAATCGCAAGAAATTTCTTGTTGTGAAACCTATTGAGTGTTTTACACAGTTGTGCGAGTTAAGCAGTTCGATTCATTGATGACCAATAAGATCCATCCCCTGGTTAACAATTGATAGAAACGGGCATGCATGTGATACAATTGACACAGAGGCTTAAAAGTTCTGTGGTCGTATCTTCATCTCAGACCGCTTGACAGAGTAGTGACTATTTTTCCAATGATACCAGATCCATCCCCTGGTTAGCAATTGATAGAAACGGGCATGCATGTGATACAATTGACACAGAGGCTTAAAAGTTCTGTGGTCGTATCTTTATCTCAGACCGCTTGACAGAGTAGTGACTATTTTTCCAATGATACCAGATCCATCCCCTGGTTAGCAATTGATAGAAACGGGCATGCATGTGATACAATTGACACAGAGGCTTAAAAGTTCTGTGGTCGTATCTTCATCTCAGACCGCTTGACAGAGTAGTGACTATTTTTCCAATGATACCAGATCCATCCCCTGGTTAGCAATTGATAGTAACGGGCATGCATGTGATACAATTGACACAGAGGCTTAAAAGTTCTGTGGTCGTATCTTCATCTCATACCGCTTGACAGAGTAGTGACTATTTTTCCAATGATACCAGATCCATCCCCTGGTTAGCAATTGATAGTAATGGGCATGCATGTGATACAATTGACACAGAGGCTTAAAAGTTCTGTGGTCGTATCTTCATCTCATACCGCTTGACAGAGTAGTGACTATTTTTCCAATGATACCAGATCCATCCCCTGGTTAGCAATTGATAGTAACGGGCATGCATGTGATACATTTGACACAGAGGCTTAAACGTTCTGTGGTCGTATCTTCATCTCATACCGCTTGACAGAGTAGTGACTATTTTTCCAATGATACCAGATCCATCCCCTGGTTAGCAATTGATAGTAACGGGCATGCATGTGATACAATTGACACAGAGGCTTAAAAGTTCTGTGGTCGTATCTTCATCTCAGACCGCTTGACAGAGTAGTGACTATTTTTCCAATGATACCAGCTCATTCCACGTAGATCGGTCTTGCCATTAAGATACAGACCATTCAGGTTGGCGAAGTGACATTTCTCGAAACACGAGCCACTTTTGTAGCCTGACGCACAGTTGCCAGCTAAATAGTCATCATTATCGCGATCCTTGGTGCTAAACGCATGGCCGCGGTGAACGCCAAGGGAATCACCTGCAGTGCCTGAATGAAAAGAAAACGAATTAATCAATCAAAATAAGAAGTAGTTTTAAAACTTTTTTAAAATGCTAAAAATTCTTAAGACGCACTTGAGATTGTTTGTTGTCTCTACTTTCCACTGACATGAAATCGATGTAACTTCTTAATCACCACGTGAGTGAAATGATTGCCAGGTTTTTCAGTTTGCTGTGTTCTTATTATTTTTTTTAGCTAACTCACTGGCTTACATATACAACTTATTCTGTCAGTCAAAGCGAGATAAAATTCTCTGCCATCACAGTAGAAGTTCTATCAGTTAGAGACAGACTGCACCTAGTTGAAATGAGAAAGTGTGTCTATCTTAATTAACACAGGGTTGTTTATTAATCATCAGAGTTTGCAAACCTGAATATTTCCCCAAACTCAGCTGGTATTTTGCTCGCTCGCTTGCCACAGTAACTGAACTGTACTCAGCAAATGCTGTATTTCCATGAATGTCTTCCAAGTCCACGCGAAGCTTGTTGCTGCTGCTTACAGTCAGGCGGTGAATCTTGTCCAATCCAAGCCAAAACTCTCCATTCAGATTACCAAAGCCTCTTTTGTAGGCGTCCCACGCGCGAAAGAAATCTACGGAGCCGTCTTGTCTTTCTTGAAAGACCGTCCATCCTCCGCCGGAAGTTTTGTGATCACAGTACACTTCAAATTCTCGCAGACCATCGGGATCAATTTTGTACACACCACTAATCTTTTCGCCGGAGTTGAAAACATCGGCGCAGGTCTTGTAGCCTAAAAATTACATAAGCGGGATGAATTTCTGTCAGTATGTTTTGTTATTATCTTTATCCATCTAAAACGTTGAATGGACGGCATAGAGGAAAATACTATCCAGAGCTAGCCAATGTTTTTAAAGCAATTGATTGTAATTTGATTAATTTTTGCGACGGAACAGATGCGAAACCGTAAACCGGCACGGATGTCTTAAAGGTAACAGTATCTAAAATGTATACATGCATGTAACTGCGAACCTTTGTCGTTAGAACCGCCAGTTCCGTTTGTCTTCAGCGCAGCGATTGCCTCTTTGATCTCAGTGAGTTGTTGCTCGATCTTCTTACAGCAATGTGGTCCGGCGTAAAAGTTGTTAGTAAAATCCAACTGGTGGTCTATCATCAATGCTGCGTTCTGATTGGTTGAGCTACTAGTAGGGCTCGAGGAATAATTGTTAATTGTTCACGTTGCACTGGGGTTTACTAATACCAGGGCTTTTTGTTGTTTGCAGAGACGTTTTGGCAAATGTCCCAACGAAAATCCAGGTAAAAAGCAGAGGTAGCTGGAATGCCATTGTGCACTGGTTCTTTCAGGAAACTCTTCTGTGAAGTGAAAGCAAAAACTGCGGGTATAAAATGATTCCTACGACTTGCGCTTCAGTTCATTTAGTCTTTCCAAACTAGATTTTTCTTGTCTCCTGAGCTCTATTTTGGCAATGCTGAATCATCGATTCCTAACAATCAAATAACAACACATTGTAGTGACTCACAGACGAGGCAGTTGACAACTTTCTGTTGACAATAAGACAGTTCATCAAAAGTTTATGAGATTTTTCTAGCAAAAGAACATGGGCACCCAACGAGTAATTATTATGTTCGGAAGGATGGTGGGTTAAAATTTTCGAATATTCGAAGTTAAACTTTCGAGGCGTACTAAGATTTTGGACATTTCTTCTGAACAGATTTCCTAGATATTTCAGAAAAGTAGTGAAGAGTCTGAAGAGTGCGTAGAAATTTTGAAACCACATTGAAGAACGTTTAAATTTTGCTAAGGGACGGACCATTAGAAAAGTGATTGGAGGGGGAATGGGGAAAAAACCAAAAAAAAAATCATGCAAGGGAAAATGCCAAGAAAAAAAATTCACGCAAAGAAGAAGGTAAAGAAAAAAAATTCATGCGGATGGAAGGTCCAATTGTGCCTTCTATTTACAGTGCATTTCACAAAACTTTTTACAGGCGATTTGCGAAGTTTGTTGTAAATTTCATAAGTTCGCTTCGAACTTGGGAATTTCAATACGTAACTGTCAATCAAAGGGCAAAAAAAGGGTTGACAGTCCTACACGACTCCCTTGTACGTGGTGTAGTTTCTGTTGCCTTTGTCATAATTTTGCTCTCTTGAATACATATTTGAATGGACGCCTCTTTTAGGAGGTTCCTGTAGTATTAATTTAGCAATGGTTTTTGCCCTATGAGGCTTTACATTTGAATCTCTATACTGCTGTGTGATACGTTTTCTTCCAAGAAAATAGTTGGTCTCGAAAGTAATGTTCTTAGTTTCTTGGTGTTGATTTTCTCAGCAGTAATGTGAATGTGACCTTATGGCGTCTCCCTTTTGCGCCCATTTAATTCTAGGCTCGACCGATATATTCATTGGCGGTAGAAGCGAGTGATCTTCTGGTTTTAAATGTTTGACCCGGCCCGGGTTCATTTCGTTTTTGAACGCCTGTTACATTGTGCCCTGTATCAGTGAGGTTGCTGGCTTCTTCAGGGTGTAGGGATGGCGCAGTGGTGAGAGCACTCGCCTCCCACCAATGTGGCCCGGGTTCGATTCCTCGACTCGGCGTCGTATGTGGGTTGAGTTTGTTGGTTCTCTACTCTACACCGAGAGTTTTTCTCCGGGTACTCCGGTTTCCCCTCTCCTCAAAAATCAACATTTGACTTGATTTGCGTTGATTGTTAATTTCACTTTACAGTTTCCCCAATTAGTGCTCCAGCGCTCAATCGACTAGACACTTAACTGAATAAAGTTCCTTTCCTTTTCCTTTCTTATAGGCTTTGTGTGTCTTTTTTTTCTGCGTTTCTTAGCAGATCGTTATGCTCTTTGGAGGCGTTGTTGTTTTTGTAATTCTTACACTCGTTCTTCTGACTTCTTCAACGTGTTTTGGTTTGTGGCCATGGTCAGGAGCTGTCCTCCTTGAACCTCTGGAGTTAATTCGTTCTCGTCGATGCTCTTTTGATATTTGATGTCGATGTCTTTAGGTCCCTTCTTTGTCGAGGCATTAAGACAACCCGACTCTAGATGGAAGTCCTCTGACATATTATTTGGTCAGGCAAGACCGCAGTTTCGATCGTATCATGTAACGATAGCTTGATTTAAGGTGAACAGCTTTGTCTCTCTTTGTTTCTCGTGTGTATATATCATTCTCACATTCGCTCAACATAAAATTTGTAATAAATAAATATTAGAATTTGGTATCTTTGTAAATATTCTATAAAATTATTTGTGCCCACAATAAAAATTAGAGGATGGGTCTTATCGCCTTGAATATTAATTCTATAATAAAATAAAAAAGACCATTTACATGTAGTAGTAGTAGTGTTAAAACTTTACAGAGGGGCTGTGTTGGTGAATGGAGTATGGCATCATTATGATGGGCTGTGGGAGAGGAATTTCAGAGGTCAGGGACTGCAAAAATGTACAGGGAAGCCGTCCACTCCAAGTGGCTTCCTCCTCTCTCACTGTGTGTACATTTCTGAAAAGATTTTGCATTAAAAAGTGGCCTGTATCCTTTGATCTGTTGTGAGTGTACATAGAATAATTTATAAATCACAAAAACATAGATAATGGATCAAGATTTCACTGTTAAAAAAAGGCAATATTGATATCAGTCTATATTATACTGCCATAGTTACAATGAGCGACAAAAGTGTTGAGACACTTGGCAGTAAAATTCGATTTTCTTCGTCTTGGATACATTTTGCTCCCCCCCTTTCCCCCAAAACAATGTTGATTTGATTTTTCTATTTCTTCGACTGCACAGACCACAGCGCCTACACAACATTGAATGGGTGACCCGAAAACACTGACCCCCGGTCCATGGACCCCTCTACGGACTGGGTCAACGGACTGCCTCACGGACCCCCTATATGGACCACCCTAAAACAACATAGAAATGAAAATAAATAAAAACTAAAGATTTGACTTACCAGTTGTCTGGATAGACCACTCGAGTCACTCGTACTCGCGTGTCGGCGAAATCTCAACCGTAACGCTCCGCTCAGGCTCGGGTACAAAGTCTATTAATCACATATTGCCCCTTCCTTCGCTGTGGACCGGAATGCTTAGAAAAATATTGATAATAAGTAAGTCCTATTTGCATTTTCTTTCTTTGCCTCCGCCATTTTGTTCGGATCATTCTCCCGCGGGTTTGTGAACTCGCCCCAGGCTTCACGATCTCTCTGTCCTGAACAAAATGGCGGAAGACCTTTTTTTTAAAATGTATTTTTATTCCACACACACACACACCCACAAACACAAAACAAACAAATGGCGGAAGAACTTAGTTTCGAAGCACTCCGGTCAACAGCGAAGGAAAAGGCAACACCTGAGCCTTAATCTGATTTGCGGATCGTAACGGCTGAGATCTCACCGGCAAGAGTGGTCTATCCAGACCGTGACCGGTATAAACAAATTTTCAGTTGTTATTTATTTTTAATTCTGTGTTTTTTGGGGTGGTCCGTAGAGGGGGTCCGTAGAGATAGTCCGTGGACCGGTCCGTAAGGCAGTCCATGGACCCGGTCTGTAAGGGGGTCCATGGACCAGGGGTCAGTGTTTTCGGGTCACCCACATTGAATTGGGGGCCGGGGGTATCAGAGAATTAACACTAGATGCAAATAAAATAGAACAAACGCTTAAGTATCGAAAAGCGTCTTTTCCTAACAGTGTCTCAACTACTTTTGTCGCTCATTGTAGAACTATAAATCAATTTATAAAACAAAGAAACGAGGCCGCGGCTCAATTAAATGATTTTTCGTTGACAAGGAGGAGCCTTACAAGTTTGCCATTGAAACTTGCTTTCAATTGCTGTTTTTGGAGAGCTTTGCTGGCCTCGGGAAATAGTCGAACACTTGACAAAAAAATTATTGACATTTTTAGCCAGAGTGAAGTGTGAAGAAATGTTCAGGTGAGATATTTATGTTCGTTGTCGATCCTCTTTTTGTGAGGCATGTGTGTAAAGTAAGCTTGGAAGTGGTATTGTTTGTATTGCACCGAGCCCTAGTCCATAGACCAGGTGTATGGATTGATAAATTGGACTTGTAATGGACTGCCTAAGTGGTCGAGAACAAAGATCAGTCAAACGACACTAAACACAAACAGCAAACGGCTTACGTCAAGCACAAATCTGCATAACCCCAAAGATGAAAGAAACATGTTTGATTTTGCCTGTTAATGATCTGTAGATACTAAGCAACTTCTTATAAGAGAGGGACGAGAGAGAGAGAGGCGTTGGAACAAGATAATTTTCGAGCTTTTGTGACAAGTAGCAGTTTCATTGAAACACAATACTAAAGTTTCTGTGTTGACTCCGGACAACAAACACGCAAAAACAAATACAGACTAAAGCTGGAATTATCAAAAGACAATGAATCGAAAACAAATTAGATTTCTCAGCCATTTCCAACCTACGTTCGCAAGAGACAATACGTGACAAGCCATCAATTTGCAGGATTTGTTTCGTTGATATAGGCGTCGCCACACGATTGGGGAAATCGAACATTAAGTGGTTAAGTTTTTAGTTTTGTTGGGCCAATAATAATTATTATTCAAGTTCGTTTTTTCGTTAGTATAGAACTTTGTTTTCGTTTTCGATTGAGTACAGAATAAGTTCAACGTTGAGCAATTTCCAGAAGGATCATATTTGGTCTTGTCTAAATATTCAATGGGAAAATCGATCTATTTTTATACCCATCCAGCTTAACTTCAAAAGTCTGATTAAGAAATATGGGTTATTGATCAAGCGTGAGGTCAAGATGGTTGGATATTTGCGTGTTTATGGACCGAAACGAAGTTGCGGGACCAAACGAGAAATCCCGAGTGGGCAAGGTGGAGCGCGGGAATTGGTTTAACCTGCGATCAGGCTCTATTTTATTTTCGCGTGGTACGTAATGTGGAGTTGGCGAAACGAAAAATAGAGCCTGACCAAATTCCTCTTCGAAATTCCTTCCGCCCACTTTTTTTTGATTGATTGACATGTCCTTCATCGGCCAATCAAATTTACTTCCATTACACCAATACACGCGTGGACGGCAGATTCGCGCTATTTTGTTTTGACCAGAGTTAATTACCGTGGGAGAAATATTATAAACGAATTCGAAAGTTACCGTTGGTTTTAATTTGAGAAAAACACATTTAAAGCATGGGGAATGTTTTCGACGACTATATTGCGGCAAAGGCCGGTGTAATTCTCCCTCCGAACTTCACTGAATATGCAATCTTTTAAGCTTGACATCTTAATTTGTAATTGAGATAACCTAGCATTTTGTCGTTGGACGGTTTGGCAATAGATTTTTAAAGAAAAAAAATGAGAAATACATTTATTCCTTTAACGTGTTTGCCCATGAAGGTTTCTTTGGTGATTTTTTCGGGTAATATCTTCAGTTGCAGTGTATTTCTAGAATTCCGCGCAGTAAAATCATGATACGTTCGGATGTTAATTTAATGATGGAGTACGAACAGTAAGATGGACTCGCAAAGTTTCTTTTATTGTTGTGCAATTGATCTCTCTGGAAACATGCCACTTTAGTTTCTGGAGTGTGAGTTTTAAGTTAAATCAACGGGAAATATTATGAAGTGTGCAAACAAACCGTGTCATGTACAGTAAATAAATAAAGCCGTTTGATACAGATATTCAAAACATGCATTTGTGTAACTTGCGATTTTATCACCATCTCCTCCTGCTGATATATATTGCCCTTGTCTCATCCAGGAAACCAATATGCATCGGCTTTCATTGCCATTTGAAAGAAACTGCTATTTAGCTTTCAAAACATCAGGGAAGTTTGTGCCAAAGTACTTTCAACCCCATGGCCACAGAGCTCGACAACGGAATCGCTAATTTCACTCGTTCCAGAGATTCAAACCCGATTCTGGACAAGTTAAGAGATATTTCAGATGGCATATCTCCATTTATACAAATAAAATCAAGTTGCACCGTCCACGGCATTGTAAGAACAAAAGGGAGCAAATTTCATCGTACACTTATGGCGGATTAGTCTCGAGGACTTCGCGAGAGCTCCGCGCAATCACGATGGCATTTTCACTGCCGGCGTTTCAACAGCCAATCAGATCACGAGTTTGGTCGGCCAAATTTTGGCCGACCAAACGGAATTCTTAAGAGACTTTTGGTCAGGCCCAATTTTAGCGAGCGACGACATAAGAGAACATATGGGCGAAGCTAAAAATGGGCCTGATCGCAGGTTAGAATTGGTTCATCTTGCCCGCTCACGGAACTACAATTGTAGGATTGTAGTCATATAATAATCCCACTGCGGTTAGTTGGCTATTGGGGGTCACCGTACTTGTTCATGGGAAAATAGCCATTCCTTGACGGACTAAGCTTGGTGTCAATGAAAATCCGCCATTTTATCAGTGTACTCGAGCTAATGCGGGCGCCAATGACGCCAGAAATTATGCGCAGTAGAGTTGCGCAATAGACCTTTTCGCGGTAAAATCCGCCATTTTGAAAGTGGGGCAAACTCCAGCAAAGGACGCTCGGTATTCCCATATATTTCCTTCTAATTTTCTGACATGTGACACATATTGCAGTGGTTTTGTCGCTTTTTCTACCTCCCACTCTAACAGATTTTTCTCAAGGTAAGACAGATTATTGTTTACGTATTTCTTGCCTCGATAAACGGTCATTTATTAGCTTTTGTTGGTCTGAATCACCCAGCCACGAGTAGAGACTCGACTCAAGTGCGATGTTGCATATATGTAAACAAACTTGCAGACAGTCAAATCTTGTCATAGTTTTGATTTAAAATAACCTCACAGTATGCAGAAATCTAACGACTGTATTACTTTGTAATTATTCTTCTATTCAGTGATGGGCAAGCACGATCGCTGTTGTGTTGGCGGCTGTGATAACGACAAAAGATATCTTCATTTGTGTGTCAAGCGCCGCCACGTGGAGGGCGATCTTATTTGGCATCGGTTTCCTAAAGACCCAAAGAAGTTTGAAATCTGGAGAAAAAATATTAAGCGAGGACTCGAATTCTTTAATCCTGGACATGAAACGGCCTTTGTTTGTTCTAATCACTTTGTTGATGGAAAGCCAACCATGAATAACCCACACCCGACTCTGTTCATTCAACGATCAGACAAACAGCGAAGGTCGCCTCAAAAAAGAACTACTCGCACAAAGTTGCCTGAAACATCACATTCGTGTGAACCGTCGATTCTTATCGGGTCTCATTCCACTTCTTCTTATAATTGCCCTGAAATGTTAGCGGATGATGCCCACATGGAAGAGTCCAACGCTGCCGACATGGGAGACTGCAGTGAAGACAAAACTGTATTCATCCCAATGAGAATGGAACAGCTAACAAGAGAACATTTTTATACTGGTTTGAACGGAACCGCAGCCTTTAACGCATTATTTGACCTCGTCGTAAAAAAAGCGGCAATAATGAATTATTGGAAGGGCGAAAAAAATTCAAAGTCAAAAACAAATGAAAAATTTGAAGCTTACTCTAAGCGTCTGAATGTTATCCTTTATCAGCCGTGTGAAGATACTGGTTCCTTAAGGCGTGGTCCACCTAGAAAACTAACACTGGAACAAGAGCTATTGCTGACTTTGATGAGACTGCACCTTGGACTTCT
>NC_090880.1:5585703-5593203 GCF_036669935.1 Montipora foliosa
ACTTTGCATCCGTGCGCCAACCATACCGAATATACAAACTTGTTGAATTTTTAAGAACTGTATTTGCGCTCCCTTAAATTTGTTGGCGATATTTACCTGATCTATCTTCTGATTTTTCCACGCTGAAAAATAGTCTAAGAGCATGATTTACGTTCACAAAAGTGTTGATGGGCACGATTTGCGGGCTATCAGCAACGAATTTTGTCGATTTTTCACGATTTTGTCGTCTGGCCAGAAAGGTGATAGAACAGATTGACACTTTTTTCCATTGCTTGTTAACCGTGCTTAACCGTTGAAAAGCGTCTCAAAACAGACGTTAATCGTATAAAAAGTATCGTGAATCGTGCCTCAAACGTTTTAATGTCATGTAAAACCATTCAAGTGCTCTACAAAGCTTTAAAAGCGCTACTTTAATGCTTGAGTCTTTTGCCATTGCTTCGTTTAATCTCGGCGATGCGACCCTACATAGACCCTATAGTTTTATCAATTAACTCCCCAGAAATGCTTTCAGAGTAAGATCAGTAGTGGGCTTGAGAACTCTAACTCTTACTTTTGTTTCCTCGGGTGTTCTTTTTCTCGATGGCATTTTTTTCGTCAATTCTACGTAGAGTTATACCCTTATTCTTCATCGTACTGGCAAATTTTCATTTAGGTTTGGCTTTTTTATACGCTCCGCTTTTCTTAAAATATCTTCCATGTAGTATCTCAACATAGCAACACTAGCGACGAGCGTGACTGCGTCAGAGGCCAGTGGTTTCGGATGATTAATGTGTTGACATATGACCTTTTAATTGACCAAATCTTGAATTTGTGACGTCATAGCCTCCACAGACAATCTTGGACAAATTAAATGGAACATTGAGACCACCCCTCCCCCCAAAATCAGTGATGGGAAAATGGCGCGTTTTGGCCTTCACGCACCTTCGACCTTGATTTGGGGGAGAGGGGGCATTTCTGTTCCATTTTATTCTGTCCAAGATTGTAGCATGTTACGATATGATTCACTGTTACACTTATCTGCAAACTTCATATGACTGTTATAGCACATGAACCCTGGCCGTACCTCCATCCACAATTCAATCTACCAAATTATATCTTGCAAACATTCTTAAGTATCTTCAGAGGATCATTTTGAGTTGATCGTGAAAATAAAAAAATTAATAAGGATCTTCTAAATGCAGCAATCACAGTAGAGCATAGTGCTTCAAACAGGGACACATATACAGTCGACTTTATTAGCTGAAGAAGACTTGCAGTACATGTATGCAATTGATTCAAGGTTACTGGATGATTTGTAAATTATTATTCATGTAGATCATAGTGGCTGTTGGGGAGAGAGAACTCTCTCAGCTGGAAAAGTTGTATCAACGAGGTCTGGAAAATGGAGTCAAAGACCTCAAAATCTTGAACTCTAAGGAAATCAAGGAAGTTGAGCCATATTGCGAGGTGAGGCTGACTTTCATTACCTAGTAGACTTATATTTTATGGTAAAATGTATGTTCCGGAGGGAAACAGTTAGTTTTGTCTTCCCAAGAGTCCTAATGTTTCCTGAGACGAAGTCGATTGAAACATCAGGACTCAAGGAAAAACAAAACTAGCTAGTTTCCTGAGGGACCAGAGAATGAGTACTTTTTTACTATAATTTTCTACATGTATATTAATTTTAGACTTTCCCTTCCACAACTGCAGCAAAGCATCTGGTGCGGAATTGTATCCCGGTTGTAATACATTTGAATTTGATCTGAGACACAGAGTGAAAGTCTAGGTATATAACAATTTCTAATTGTTAGATTCCTATTAAATGTAAACTGAGGATGCCCTTGAAAAATGTACAAGTGCTGTATGAAATCCAATCTGCACTGTTATAACATCAAAAATTATGGTAACCAGCTGGAGGAGCTTGCTGCAAACTGCTTTTGCTGGTGAGCTTCTCTGGCTTCTGTTAATAGGGCCTATAGCAAATTCAAGGGGTACCAATGACAAAGACTTACTGCTGCCAGAGAACAGTGACATTGCACAACTAAAGTGGCCATTCAGACAACCGCTTTAGGCATCAAAGGGTTAATACGGCCACCCTCTATTAAGCAGCCAGTTTTCAAAGTCGCTATTTTTCCCTCATGCAAATGCTGTATTTGTTACCTGTTTTAGGCGGTCACCTCTTTTAAGCAGTCATGGCCACCCTGTAGCAGTCCTATGTTTGTCTTTCTTTGTTATTTTTACCTGTATTAAGCGGCCACCCGTGAATGGAAACAAGGCCACATGTCATTTTTATGTGATATTTCACTGTAAGCAACAGATCACAAGATTCTATGGTTTATAGGCTCGCCTGATAAACCACGCGGGATGTTGGTAGAACACGAGAAGAATGTGTAAATCACGAGCCGCTGGGAAGTGATTTACGAATTCTTCGAGTGTTCTTCCAACATTCCAAGTGGTTTATCATGCCTATAAACCATAGAAACCTGTGATCTATTGCTTTTATATAATAATTCAGAAGACGTGCAATTTTTCCATGAGTTTACTGGCACAATAAACCATAGCTGATTGACCAATCAGAGCGCGCGCATTGATTTGGTTATTATATAAAAAAAATACATGTAACATGTACAAAGCTACTGTAAGCTGATAATTGGCGGCTTAGTGTCGTTAACCCTTTCCAGATGTCTGCAAAAAATTGTTCATATCGAATATGCTTCACTCTTTAGCTAGAAATTCCTCTTTAATTAGCTTGTTCTTCAGCCATGTGATGGAGAATGAATCACCTTCAAAATTTCCAAGCCATAACCTCCACCTCTGTTAACTAACTTTGCCCTTTACTGTAACTTTCCCTTGGTTTTTTCAAAAATGTTACATATATTATACTGCTAACTTACAAGTTGGCAATATTCATCACTTGATTTTCGAGTGTTGGTTGTCCTATAGTTTCCTTACATAAAGTGTTTTTGCATGATGCACCATTAAAATTGACATTAGACCATGCCCGGTGAGTATTTTTAGTGATCCTGTATTAAGCGGCCAGTTCCTCAAGTCTTAAGGGTGACTGCTATGGCTGCTATATACAGGTTTTTTAGTGAGCAAGAAGGAGAACAAAATGTACAATTGTGGACATTGCTATCCCTGGAGATAGTAGGGTACATGAAAAGGAATTTAAAAAAATCGAAAAATGTCAGGATTTCAAGTGGGAGATAAGAAGAATGTGGAGTGTAAAAAAAGTGTGGCTAAGAAACTTGGACAATGGACTGAAAAATTGGGGATTAGGGTAAGAATTGGACTGTTGCAGAAAACTATGCTATTGGCAACGGCCAGGATTTTAAGGAAGGTGCTTTACTTTTAAGTACCAGGAGAGTGTCCCCAGGGGACCCTTGGTTATTTGTTATTCCTTGCTCCCTTGGGATGAATGTCAGCATAAAAGAACAGCCAGAGCTCAGAGCTAAATGGAGAATAATAATAATAATAATAATAATAATAATAATAATAATAATAATATCAGGATATGGGGGCAAGGATCCCTGGAGGAGTAGTACCTTTCATAGTGGCCTTTGTGGCGTCCTAGACTGGTCTCCCCATATCCAGCATCAAGTGAAGCGAACCCTAGAACTCTAGTTTCATCTGATGAGTCTGGGCAATTTGGCCAACATCGAGTGGCCACTAGCCTCTCCTTGACTAAAGCCGTCCGTGCGTGATGAAGAGCCACATCCTACCTGAGGTGCCCCCGTTAATATCGCAGAACACAGCGGATCTAGGGGATCATACCCCGAAGATAAAGCCACCATGTTGGTGGTAATCTCATGTATATGATGTCAGATAAATCAAGGAACCTAGATAACGGTGTGAGTGGGACCCAGTCAACTGATCTGGGTGCCTCGCCCGGCATGGGGATTGATATCAAGCAGCCTGAACCGGGTTGTCAGCAAACTACTGCTTGCAGAGGATGGGGATACTGTGCCAATGAGATTGTAATGGAGTGTTACTACAGAAGTGTACCAAATAAGAGGGGCTATCGAAAGCAGCCGGACATAGTTGTCATAGACAAAGCAAAGAAAGAATGTCACATTATAGAAGTAGCTTGCCCGGGAGACAGTAGAATTGTTTTGAAGGAAGAGGAGAAGATTGATAAGTACCGTGACCTTGCTATTGAGATTAAGGCTTTGTGGCGCTTGAGGAAAGTCCTCATAGTCCCAGTTGTAATGGGGGCGCTAGGTAGCATTACAGACAGACTTGAGGGGTATTTGGCCGATATCCATGTAGGGCTGAAAAAACTGTTCTGCTTGGTTCCGCAAGAATTCTACGAAGTGTCCTGGAAAGCTAACGCAGCTTGTTGCTGCTTGCCCAGGACATACCAGTGCAACAACAAGATTACTGTGATTTTAAACAAATACTAATAATAATAATAATAATAATAATAATAATAATAATAATAATAATAATAAGAGTAATAATAATAATAATGATAATAATAATAATTATAATAATAAACAACTTTATTTATTTCACTTACTTACATTAAAGAAATGGAAATGATTGATAATAAAAAATTCAAAATTCTATAAAATTACGAATTCCATGATGCAGAGATATTAAAATCATACAATCGAATTATAGTAATGACGGCTAAACCAGTGTAACTTACCGGTAACTCAGTGATTTGTTCAAAGTTCTTGCGCCACTTTTTCAACCAATCAGAAGTGAAAACAAAACCAATCGTGGCTTGCGTGTGCACAATTTCCCGTGCTTTATGTCGGCTACGTGTAATTACTTCGAGTTTTGATTGGTTTACTAGACTGTCTCCGTCCTTTTTGATTGGCCAAAGTAGTTACTTTGGTTTTGGTTTTACGACACTAGACTGAAACTGGCTCTAAGTGGCAATGTCTTTGCAATTCAAGGTTCTTGTATACCATTATACCTGTTGTTTATTTTACTTCTCAAAAGGTAACAGACTTTACTTGTAGTCCTGAAAGTGACCCTTCGCAAGATAAAGAATCAGGTTAATATTTTTTGTATCATAAACAAAGTGTGGGTAAAGTAAAGGTGAGGTTTATTAAAATCACATCGCAATACAGATGCTAACTATATGTAAATGGAATCTACATAAATAATAGTAAATAATAACCAATTTGATAAAACCTTAATTACATTTCTAAAAATGATTCGCTTGGCGAGCCATTGCGAGGATAAACGAGTTCTTTGCCCTATTGGTGGGGACATGTGGCACTTTGTAAGTAAGTTAAGGGTAAGTTATAGCTAAGGGTTCCTAAGGGTACTTAAGGGTAAGTTATACCTTGGATTCTTATAAAATGGTGGAAGTAAGCTGTTCAGCCTATGGTCTTTATTGGATGCGATGCTATGAAAAAGCTTATCACATAATGAATCAATATGATCCACTATGGGTGTTTCGCCAAGAAATTCACATGCATTATGCCGGGCACAATAATTTAGATCGCTCTTTTCTCGATGGGAACGAGATTCGGAGCTCCTTGCATTTGTTAGGGTTGAGTTGCACTTTATTTGCACGAGACCACTCGATAACCTGGTTAACTATACTCTGCGCATCACTGGTATTGCCTTTCGGGAATGTTTTCGCACACTTTCTTCTTACTGCATTTCTTTTTGCTCCTTTTCATTTAGATGTAGGATTGTTTTGGGATGTTTTTGTAATGTTGGTATCATATTCTCTTTTTCTTTGCAAGGCCACACTCAACCAGTTACAGTGCATGGGAAGAATGTTGTAAGCAAAATAATTAATTTACTATTTATGTATAATACAAACTAGCAGTAAGAGAGAGTAAGATTACAACCACACCTGAGTCATTTTTACGTTGTTTTAAGCTTCCCATTTAATTTTACCTCATTCTATTTGTGATGTTCCAGTGCGCCTTTCTCTACAATATGTTTATGTTAATTTTTTAAAGCATGGATAGGTCATGGAGAAACCGATTAGAACTCACGCTAGTACCCAACAATGTTGAAAGGGGAGAGGGGTGGGGGAGGCATCGGTTTCAAAATCGCTGTTCTGCATTTGAAAATCAAATGAAGGTTGAAGCAAATGTTCAAGCCATTTGCTCGGGCCTTAATTGTCACATTTATTACATAATCCTTTTTTTGTACAACCAAGTCATGCCCTTCCTTAATTAAATGGAGACATCGAGGAAGCAACCATTTAAAAGCCTTCCAAAAAAATTTTGTTCTCTAACCCAATGTGAATTAACAAGAGTTCTGTTAGATTCCTTAAGTATCTGAGAGTTTGCTGCTAAAACTGAAATATAATAATTACATTGTAAGGGCAAAAAGTTCTTCTGCCGTCGTCTCCCGTTAAACTTTATTTTCTCAAAGGTGCTCACTTGCCGAAAATGTTGAAAAAATGAGGAGTAACCTTTCTTCGAATAATTTCCCACCTTGAATAAGCGCCCAACTCTAACGAGCTCAAAATTCACCACTAAGGGGGGGGGGGGGGGAGGGTAGTGGGTTTGCAGTTTCAAACAAACTGCCGCCTGGTTTAGGGTCTTTGAACAACGGTGGAGAAGTTGTTGCGTTTTTCGTGGTAAAGACGATAAGCTATATGCCTCACCTCTTTGTTGGGCGAATTCCATGATCGGTTTTGTGGTCTAGCGCATTTGATCTTATCGCGGACAAAGAAAATGCGCTTGGTGTTGGTGTATCTCTTGTATTTTGATAATTTCAGTGCGCAGAAATGCGGGACAATGGTGTCCGAAAAACTTGGTGTAACGGCTAAGCTACTGCAAGTCTCTTTTAGGATAGTGGTTGATTTCTTTATCATTATCAAAGGGATCCAAAGATAGTGATGGGGTAAGATAGAAGTGATCCTCGGGCTTTGTTAGGCGCATTTGGTCTTGTGAAAGGACTAATGAATGAAAGAAATGTATATTAGTAGTTGAAGGGCGGGTAATAGACGAAAGATTGAAGTGACCTTCGCACTTATCTGGACAGTTTGCTTAAATTGTCCTGAAAAATGCGAAGATCACTTCCTTCTTTTGTCCATAACCCACACTTCAACTAATATACCCTTGAAAAGTTCATATGATGGTTGCTTGGCAACAAGCAATTGGAGCGCCAGGCAGAATTCGAACCGAACCTCTTCGTTATGCTACACCCTTGGAGCTACAAGAACTGGAGCCAGGATCGCCATTCAAGGTCACGTGATAAATGTGGTACAGAAACTTCTGACGATTGAGTCGCCAAGAAAGAATCATATCTCCTTTTCGCAGGCATAATACATCATTATCATCAATAGTTGTCTTATCAGCTTCTGTAACTGGCTTTTAATTAAAAAAAATATGAAGCACAGTGCTTGATTCATAAGTGACCAATAATTAATAATTCGAGGTATTTACCCAGGAAGCTCCAATCACCCGGAAGTGGTTTTCAGAGAGGTCCTACATCCGGATCGAATTGGAATAATTTAGCCGCAAGTGTTATAGTCACCCAGTCACCAATGGCAAGAACATATCAGGGGTACAAGTTCCTTTTAACTAGACAATTGAC
>NC_090880.1:5595703-5598203 GCF_036669935.1 Montipora foliosa
TATCAAGATTTTCAAGCCTTATTGTTTGCAAATTGATATGTTAATAAACTTTATTTATTATTTTTGCGACGGAACAAATGCGAAAACGTAAACCACTGATGTTTTAGAAGTAACAGTATCTAAAATGTATACATGTAAATGCGCACCTTTGTCGTTAGAACCGCCAGTTCCGTTTGTCTTCAGCGCAGCGATTGCTTCTTTGATCTCAGTGAGTTGCTGCTCGATCTTCTTACAGCAGTGTGGTCCGGCGTAAAAGTTGTTCACGTTGCACTGGGGTTTACTAATACCAGGGGTTTTTGTTGTTTGCACAGAAGTTTTGGCAAATGTCCCAACGAAAATCCCGGTAAAAAGCAGAGCTAGCTGGAATGCCATTATGCACTGGTTCTTTCAGACATGAACTCTTCTGTGAAGTGAAAGCAAAAACTGCGGGTATAAAATGATTTCTAAGACTTGAGCTTCAGTTCATTTAGTCTTTCCAAACTAGATTTTTCTTGTCTCCTGAGCTCTATTTTGGGAATGCTGAATCATCGATTCCTACCAATCAAATAACAACACATTGTAGGGACTCACACACGAGGCAGTAAACAACTTTCTGTTGACAATAAGACAGTTCATCAAAATTTATGAGATTTATCTAGCAAAAGAACATAGCCACCCAACGAGTAATTATTATGGGTAATTGTGTGTTCGGAAGGATGGTGGGTTAACATTTTCGAATATTCGAACTTAAACTTTCGAGGCGTACTAAGATTTTGGACATTTCTTCTGAACAGATTTCCTAGATATTTCAGAAAAGTAGAAGAAGAACGTTTAAATTTTACTAAGCTGAGTAAGAGTGAACTGTGACGTTGGAAGAAAATTTGAAGATTTGTAACTTCTATCATTTTGGCCGTAGTTTTTTTGTGAATCATATTAAGGGCAAACGTTGCCTACAATTTGCGGGAAAAAAGAACGACTACTCGATGTAAAGTTTTTTTTTTTTTATCAGACCCGTCACGTTGCTTTAACTTCAGGACAAAGCAAAAAAGCCATGAAGGACGTTCTACAGCAACCTGAAATCCCCGTAGAACATCCGACCAGATAAATATTTTGAAGGGCTACTACAAACTCTCTAAACGAGCTTTTAAAGCATTGTGGAAACCATTTTAGGTGATTCTGACAACTTTTAAGACAACCGGCCGTTGGTGCCACGAAGAGAAACCCTCGTACCGGATGATGGAATAGTCAATTTGTCTTTGCGTTATTCTCATCTTTAATTGATGGGTTTTGTGCTTCGGAATAAATTTGTTTATCAGAAATCATTAGAAAAAGCCTCTCGCTCATGGAAAACCTCGAGCTCAGATTTGCTGTTGAGCAATTAATTCAAAAAAACATATTGATATCAGTCTATTTTAAACAGCCACAGTTAGAGCTATAGATCAAGTTATAAAACAAGGAAACGAGGCCGCGGCGCAATTAAATGATTTTTCGTTGGCAAGGAGGAGCCTTACAAGTTTGCCATTGAAGCTTGCCTTCATTTGCTGTTTCTGGAGAGCTTTGCTGGCCTCGGGAAACAGTCGAACACTTGACAAAGTAATTAGCCAGAGTGAAGTGTGAAGAAATGTTCAGGTTAGTTATTTACTTTGTTGTCGATCCTCTTTTTGTGAGGCATGTGTGTAAAGTAAGCTTGGAACTGGTACTGTTTGTATTGCACCGAGCCCTAGTCCATAGACCAGACGCATGGGTTGATAAATTGGACTTGTAATGGACTGCCTAAGTGGTCGAGAACAAAGATCAGTCAAACGATACTAAACACAAACAGCAAACGACTTACGTCAAGCACAAATCTGCATTACGCCAAAGATGAAAGAAACATGTTTGATTTTGCCTGTTTTCTGTAGATACCAAGCAACTTCTTATAAGAGAGGGGCGAGAGAGAGAGGTGTTGGAACAAGATAATTTTAAAGCTTTTGTGACCAGCAACAGTTTCATTGAAACACAATACAAACGTTTCTCTGTTGACTCCCCACCACAAACACGCCATAAAACAAATACAGACTAAAGCCGGAATTATCAAAAGACAATGAATCGAAAACTCATTGAAAAGATTTCTCAACCATTCCCAACCTACGTTCGCAAGAGGCAATAAGTGACAAGCCGTCAATTTGTAGGATTTGTTTCGTTGATATAGGCGTCACCACACTTTTGGGAAAATCGGACATTAAGGGCTTGTTTATATGGTCTCGCTTACCCGAGACAGCCCTCCTTCTCGAGACAACTTTTCCGAGCGTCTAGATGAGAATTGCGTGACCGAGACAAAGTTGACCTTACTTAATTATGCATGTATTTTAAGACGCATCTTCAAAAAATGCGTATCATCATTTGCCTTTCTTTTTTGTTAAGTATAGTTGCGTTTTCACATTAAGCAAATGGACTTACAATCTTAACGCAGCATTAATATGTAGTTTAAATAAAGGCTGTTTATGAATCGAGAATTTTCCGTTGACAGCGTTGAGAATTA
>NC_090880.1:5610703-5628203 GCF_036669935.1 Montipora foliosa
TAGAGAAATATGCCGCATATGTCACGAGGCAGTAGACAACTTTCCTTTGACAAGAAGACACTTTCTCAATATTTTATGAGAAGATTTATCCAGTGAAAGAACAGGGGCACTTTAGGAGTAATTTCGGTAAATATCTGTTTGGAAGAAGGTGGGTTAGCATTCTAAAATTCGAACTCAGACTTTTGAGGCGCACTAAGATTTTGGACACTTTTCTCAACAGACTTCCTATTTTCCTTTTCGGAAAAGTAGTGAAGAGTGTGAAGAGTGCGTAGAAATTTCGAAACCACATTGAAGAACGCTAGTGAGTTGAGCAAGAGTCAACTGTGACATTGGAATAAAATTTGAAGATTTATCATGATAACTTCTATCATTTTGGCCAGAGTTTGTTTGAGAATCGTATCTTAAGCGAACCTCCCTTAAAATTTTCGGGGAAAAAGGACGGCAACGTAATGTTATTATTATTTTTTAATAAGTCCGTCACGGATGCTAGAACTTTCGGAAGAAGTAGTTTCTACAGACCTGACCGAAATTCCCCTAGAACATCCGAACAGATTAATATTTTGAAGGACAGCTTCAGAGTCACTAAACGGGCTTTCAAAGCATTGTGGGAACCATTTTATCTAATTCCGACAAGTTTTAAGACAACCGGCCGTTGGTGCCACGAAGAGAAAACCTCGTACGGAATGATGGAATAATCAATTTGTCGAGCGGCGTTATTCTCATCTTTGATTGATGGGTACCGTGCTTCAGAATAAGCATGTTTATCAGAGATCATTAACAAAAGCTTCAGACAGACAGACAGCCTTTATTTTAGCACGATGATAAAAGCTATGCAGCTTATGGATTTGCTGTTGACTAAAATTAAAAAAAAAACATATTGATTCCAGGTTTCATGCAGCCATAGAGCTATGGACCAATTTATAAAACAAACGAGGTTGCGGCCCAAGTAGATGACTTTTCTTTGACAAGAAGGAGCCTGACATGTTTGCCATTGAAGCTCGCCTTCATTTGCTATTTTTGGAGAGCTTTGCTGGCCTCGGGAAATAGTCGAACAGTTGATAAAATAATTAACATTTTTAACCATAGTGAAGCCGTGTGAAGAAATGTTCAGTTCAGATATTTATCTTCGTTGTCGCTCTTCTTCTTGTGAAGCATATGTGTATAGTAAGCTTGGATGTGTTGTTTGTGTATTTCACCGACCCCTAGTCCATGGTCTTCTCCATAGACCAGGTGTATGGATTACTAAATTTGGCTTATAATGGACTGCCTAAGTGGTCGAGAAGAAAGATCGCTCATACGATACTAAACACAAACAGCACACTGCTAACGTCAAGCACAAATTTGCATTACGCTAAAGATGAAAGAAACATGTTTGGTTTTAGCTAAAGTCTTGCCAGTTATCTGCAGATACCAAGCAACTTCTTAAAAGAGAGGGACGAGAGAGATGGAGAGGCGTTGGAAGAATAGAATTTTTAAGCTTCTGTGACAAGTAGCAGTTTCATTGAAACACAAATTTGAATGCTAAAGTTCTTGTGTTGACTCCGGACGACAAACACGCCAAAAACAAATACAAACTAAAGCCGGTATTATCAAAAGACAATGAATCGAAAACAAATTGAAAAGATTTCTCAACCATTTCCAACCAACGTTCGCAAGAGACAATATATGACAAGCCATCAATAGGACGTTTTCAACCAATCTCTAGAGACACCAATAACAATAGAGAAACGTACGACCTCTTGTGGACGAACGAAAGACGCTAATGAGAGATCTTTTGTTTTCGTCCACCAACATGGCGGCGATGACGTCACGTGAAAACCATCTATTTGTAGGACTTCTTTCTTTGATATAGGCGTCGCCACACGGTTGGGATAATCGGACATTAAGTGGTTCAGTTTTTAGTATTGTTGGGCCAATAATAATTATTATTCAAGTTCGATTGTTCGTCAGTGTAAAGTTTTGTTTTCGTTTTCGATCAAGTACAGAATAAGTTCAAGAAACATGTCAGGGTGGCGTTCGGTGCCCGATTCAGGATGTTGCATTTAGCACGTGGAATCCCACTGCAGTTAGTTGGTTTCGGACCAATTCGAGTGCGTTGCGGTCATCGGACTCAATCTCATTGTTCATTCAATATTTGGCTAGAGTAGTATTTGAAATTTAGATAATACCGTAAGCTGGTGGGCCAATGATAAACAAGAGAGATTGACATTTGTGAGTTATGGACTTTTAACGAAAGTGACGAGGACAATGATACATACGAGGTGATACTAATATAAATTTTTTTTTCGTTTCAGCCGGCTTCCTATGAACCTTAATCCTTGGTTTTACTATTCCATGAAGACACCGTTCTCAGCAAAAATATGAAATAAAAAATGGGGGTCACTGTACTCGTTCAGGGAAAAAATAGCCTTTCCTTGACGGATTAACCTTGGCGTTAATGAAAATCCTCCATTTTATCAATGTGCGCGACTTTATGCGCGCGCCAATGACGCCAGAAATTATGCGCAGTAGATTTACGCAATAAAAAAACCAAGGAATCACCTTAAGCTTCTCAGACACGGCTATTATTGTTAGGAATTACGACGAGACACTGAAGCGTAACACAACTTTAATCCACTGGACTCGGCTACACATCGATTTAAAAAGGGGATGTATACGAGTGAAATGCTACGACGTACAAAAACCTTTGATAACAAGAGCGGGAACAACAACGAAAGTAACATGACACTCTAAGTCCTACACACTAGGGTGGGGTTACTATAACTATTCATAGGTCCAGTCTCTCAGGCTTCTTTATCACTCTTCTAGAACGGGTACGGGTTGTAACATTCTCCCCACCTTGTCCTCCTTCGGGGAGGACAACGCTCAATTTAGGCTTGGAAACAGGTATACTTGCAGCATTAACAGTGTTCGTCTGTGGCTTCTCCCCACCATGGACTGGATCCTCTGCTTCCGGGCTTACTTGTGAAGCTGCTGACTCAATCTCTAACTTGTGTAAACGTTGAACGGGTCTGTTGTAGAAACTGTTATGCGCTCTAACTGTAGCGGTCCGTACAAGTCCGTCGTTACCTGGATAAACCCTTTCAACTTTATCCAACGGCCATTTGGTGCGCGGCACATTGTCGTCAGAAATAAGTACAATGTCGCCTACTCGAATAGAAGGGATCTCTTTATGCCACTTGTTTCTTACCGATAGGAGATGTAGGTACTCTTGTTTCCAACGCTTCCAGTAGTGATTGAGTAGTCTCTGCAGGTAGAGATACCTTTCGACAGTTCTCTTACTGGTCTCCTCTAAGCTACTTTCTTTCCTTTCTGGTAACTGATTAATTGGCCTACCAATTGCAAGATGAGCAGGCGTAATAGGTAACGGGTCTCTGCAATCATCACTTACTGCGGTCAACGGCCGCGAGTTAATGATACCTTCGATTCTGACCAGAAACGTGTTTAGCTCAGAAAAGGTGAGAAGTGCCCTTCCAAGGACTTTACGCAGTGGTTCTTTTATCGCTCTGCAAAATCGTTCCCACCATCCACCTCTCCATGGGGAACGCTCTGTGATGAATTTCCACTTGATCCCTCGCGATGAGAACTCTGACTTGATTTGATCCTGATCTAGCGTACTCCACATTCTTTGACTTTCAGTAGTGGGTTCATCGTATAATTTCTGAATTTCCCTGCTTGCTGCGTTGAAGGTTTGTGCATTGTCTGACCACACTGTATGGCAAAGACCTCTGCGACTCGTCATGCGACTAAAAGCTTGAAGGAACTCATCAGTTGTCAAACTATGTGTAATTTCCAGGTGAACCATACGAGATGATGCGCATGTGAAAATGCACACGTATGCTTTCTTAATGTTTAAATCTTCTTTCACATACAGTGGTCCCACAAAATCAGTTCCAACATGCGCGGAAGCTCGTGAACAGGAAATTCTCTCCTCTGGCAGCTGACCCATTTTCTGGGCACAAGGTCCAACTCGTTGTCTTTGGCAAGCTACACATCTTCTGATAACACGTTTAACCTCACGTCTTCCTTGAGTTAGCCAAACTTTCTGCCTTAAAGTTGATAATATCGTTTCTGTACCAGCATGCAACATGTTCTTATGTACATCTTGCACCATCTTGGCAACTTCAGGATGTCCATGAGGCAAGATTATTTGATGCTTGCTCTGTTCGGGAAGATCAGCAAACTGTAGTCTCCCACCAACTCTTAATACCTGATCATCTCTGTCATAATAAGGGTCCAGTTTCAGGAGGCGGCTGTTACTGGGAAGTACCTCTCCAGCTTTCAGTTTCTCGAATTCTTCGTTGTAGACCACTTCCTGCACCCACATACAACATTTAATCTCGGCTTGCCTCACCTCGTCCGCTGACAGTTCCCTTTCACAAGACCTAGACTTAGTCTTAAACAATTTGACCGCTCTCAATACATAAGCAGTTCCTCGAATCAACTTTAACCATGTCTCGTAGCGTGACATATCAATCAGTGGTTCTGCAAGGACTGCTGTATACACATGGGTAGCTCTTTTTTCCTCGCAAGCTTCGGCGGGAGCAGCCTCGTTTTCGGGTTGAGCGGGTAGTGGTTCACAAGGCGAAGACATCCATTGGGGTCCATTCCACCACACAGTGCGTGAAATTATATCACTACAGCTTAACTCACGCGTCAACAAGTCTGCAGGATTCTCCTTACTTCCACAATACCTCCAACACTCAGGATCCCATGTTGACTGTACCTCAGCCACACGATTGGCAACAAATGGCTTCCAGGATGAACTCTACCCTTTTATCCAATGCAGTGCCACCATACTATCTGACCAACGCACAACCCTAGCCACCTTCATTGGCAAAGCCCCTACAACAAATTTTAGCAACCTGGCATTTACAACTGCTGCTAAAAGTTCCAGCCTTGGAAGTGACACCTTCTTCATGGGCGCGACTCTGGACTTCGATATTACCAGCTGTGAGGATACATTGTCTTGCTTGTCTCTTATTCGAATGTACACTGCTGCTCCATACGAATTGGGGGAAGCATCTCCAAAACCATGCACCTCTACCACAGAGTCTTGCGTAATACCATTTCCGAAGCATCGAGGGATAGTCACATCTTTTAGCTGCAACGACTCGGACTTCCAACTTAACCACTTTGCTTTAGTGTCGTTATCTAACGGGTCATTCCAGTGTAATCCTTTCAACCACAACTCTTGGAAAAGGATTTTGGCTCTAATAGTGAAGGGAGAGATGAGATGATTCCACTCGGTGCGAGGAATCTAAAGTGGTCAGAGTTCAAGTCCCATGACACGTCAAGTGCTTTTAGGGGGTCGCTCGAATTGAACTCCACGAATTGCGATGAGGCTCTTTTAGCTGGGTCAATAGCATCCATTACTAGCTCTGAGTTACCTGCCCACTTGGTCAAATTGAATGCCGCTGTCATCGTAATTTCTGACATTTCTTGTTGAAGCTTCAAAGTTGAATCTACTGTATCGGCTCCTGTGAGGCAGTCATCGACATACATATTTTGTAAAATTTCTTCTACTGCATACGGGGACATTTCTTTGTATTTGTTTACATGAGCGTGGACTGTAGCAATTGCAAGGAAAGGACTTGCGTTCACACCGAAAGTCAATCTCTGCATTCTGCACACCTTTGGTGCTTCGTTAGGCTGTAAATCTCTCCACAGGCAGCGGTGAACATCTCTGTCCTCTGGTGCTAGTTTGACTTGCAGAAACATCTTTTCAATGTCTGCTATGAGACAAATTTTGTGTGTTCTAAATCGAATCAGTACAGATGCAAGGTTCGGCTGTAAAGGAGGACCAGGAAGAATACAATCCATAAGGGAAGCCTCACCTCCTTCTCGTGCGGAAGCATCAAATACGATTCTGCATTTTGTCGTTCTTTTGTCATCACGAAATACAGCATGATGCGGTAAGTACCGCACAGTTCCATTGTCATCACTCTGATAAGGTACTTCCTCTTCAAAACCTTTCGCTACATATTCATTGATCGCTGTTTTGTAAGCCATAGCTTTCACAGGGTCTTGCCTTAACTTTCTTTCAACACTTTCCAGGCGTCTGAAAGCTTGTGCATAATTACTTTCTAGCTTTGGAGGATCTCGTTTCCATGGTAGTCGCACCTCATAGTTATGTCCATCAAAGTTCAATCCTCTATTGAAGTCAGCAACAGCACATTCTTCCTCTTGTGACATAACAGGGTCCTCGATCTCTGCAATACCAATTGATTCCAGTTCCCAGAATCTTTTCAATGTTTCGTTAACTCCTCCGTTTTCTACAACTGTCAGCATGGATGAAGTTTGCCTTGATTGGCGGTTTACTTGTCCCGTGACGATCCAGCCGAGGCAAGATTCTACAGCAACAAGTGACTCACTGGAACTACCTCTCTTACAGACCCCAGTCACAAATGAGTAGTAGTGGTCTGCACCAATAAGAACATCCACTTGAACTGAACCTCGAGGATAACTATCTGCAAGAGTTAAGCCTTGAAGATGAGAGTTCTTATGGAAGTCCATCTGTACTGGCCCGAGAGGATTACAAATTTTGGAAATAGAAAGGGTCTCTATCTCCACCTTTGAATCTCCCTTAATTGGTGAAAGAGTAAATTTCACTCTTTGCAATCTCTTCGTTTCGCTGGTCTCCTCACCTAGCGGTGTGACACTTAAGTGGCAGTCTCTCTAAAAGCGGTCCACTCGACTTCGGGACCAAAAATAATTTTCCCTCATTTTTTGTCAGTGAAATGGATTTGGCACATATATATAAAGAAGCAATTTATTATTTTCCAGAGTTTTCTGAGGACTGGGTCGGCCATGGAGGAGTGAAGACGTGTTTCACTCTGCTCCCGTGAATTTGACGCTCATAAGTTAGCTCTCTTTCTGTCTTTTATGGCCGAGAAGAGTACGACAACTCTTAAACGAACAAGAATAAGCACGAGTTCAAGCTCAGACAGTGAAACGCGTTCACCAGACGGTAAAAGGATTTACATATCAAGTTTTAACACGACGCTCACCGAGAACGACACAAGTGGCGGTTCGCTTGACGATAGCGGGGATCAAGTTCTGAAAGCCTTGACGATGTCTAATAAGATTGGGCAACAGCTTCAGCAAATCCTGGACAGACTAGAAAGAATGGAAACCAAATTGCAAACGATGGAAGGAGTCCTTTCGCAGATCTCTAATTTGGAGAAAGCCGTAAATAAGATTCAAGTGAGTATAGTATCCTTTAATGATAAGGCTAAGAAGATGGATGAGACGATTCAAGACTTGGATGCGGGGCTGACTTCGTTAAATGCAGACATCGAGGAAATGCAGAATAGGGAGAAACAAAATTTAGGGAAGATTAAAGAGTTACATGACCAAATTCTCTATCAGGATGTCTATAGCAGAAGAGAGAACTTACGAATCTTTGGCCTCCCAGAAACAGATCTCAGTACTGAGAACACAGGGGACGTGGTGTAAAAGTTTTTTGAGCGTGAATTAGAGCTAGAAGACGCGAGGAACATTGAATTTCAGCGAGTCCATAGGCTTGGAAAAAGGAAGGCAGGACAGTCAAGGCCGATAATCGTTCGCTTTCTTAGATTCCCGGAACGTGAGCGTGTTTTCAGAAGTGTGCGTGATCTAGGGGTGGAATCGGAGGTGAAAGTGTACGCGGATTTACCTAAAGAAATACGAGAAAGAAGACAAAAACTATGGCCAAAAATGAAAAAAGCGAGAGAGGAAGGCAAAGTAGCTTTTTTTGATAAGCGAGAACCAGATAAGCTTTATATTGACGGTGTGTTGAGTATTTAAATGAGCTTGCTATATGTTTATTTTTGATAGCGGGTGTGGTTTGTAAACTTTGCATATTGTTGAGAATCAACGGTGGTCCTTAAATCCCAAGGGTGGCATATGGATATAGAATATCTGCTGCTCTTCTTAATGCGTGTGGATGCATGTGTTTGTTCATTGTTCACATGTGTGTTGTTTTTGTGTTTATCAAGTAGTTTTTGTTCTGTGTTAGGCGCTACGTGTTACTTACTTATTATACATGTTTCAACCAGCTTGGAGAAGAATTACTTCATGTTTCACTTTCACAAAAGATAACGTTGATTTTAAATTACTCTCTTTAAATGTTCGAGGGATTCGTTCATCCATAAAGAGGAAAGCTTTGTTTATGTGGTTGACTCGGCAAAAAGCGGACATTATTTTTCTCCAGGAAACGTATAGCACGAAAGAGGTGGAAGATATCTGGAATACTCAATACAAGGCTCTTGAGTGACTCGTACCAGGAGGAGGTAGAGGGTGCCGACATAATTCCCTCTTTGAACTCCGATCACTCGGCTATTGTGCTTCAGTTTAGCAGTGTAGAAAAGCAAAAGCACGGTCCATCTTATTGGAAATTTAATGCAAGTTTGTTAGATGAATCTGATTTTTGTAAGCTTATAGCTGAGAGTGTGCCAGTGTGGCGAGAGGAGTTCATTGAAGTTACTGATAAGCGAGTTCTTTGGGACTTAATCAAATATCGAATACGACAGGTTACGATTAAGTACAGCAAAGCTAAAGCTAAGGCCAGAAGACAGAATTTGAAAGTAATAGAAGACTCATTAAAGCAGTGCGAGGAGGATTGCAGTGTGTTTCCATCCTCTGAAAATATGGCAAAAATGGAGAATATTCGAAACGAGTACGAATTGTTTTATGAGCACTTATCAAGGGGTGCGATTGTACGTTCCAGGGCCACCTGGTTTGAGCAAGGAGAAAAAAGTAACAAATATTTCTTAAACCTTGAAACCTACAAAAAATCCAAGAGTTGTATTCGCAAGGTGTATACTAAAGACGGCTTTCTTACCTCTGACCCCAAAAGAATCATGAAGGAAGTGGAAGTTTTTTATTCTAGTCTTTACAAGACTGACAATTCTAAGATCCCGAACAACGTTTCAAACACATTCTTACTTTCTCAGGCAATCCCAAAGCTTTCAAACGAAGAGGCGATGGCGTGTGAAGGAAGATTGACGCTTGCGGAGTGTTTTAAGAGTTTGCGATCTTTTCAAAGCAACAAATCCCCAGGTAACGACGGCCTTACGGTTGAGTTCTATAATGCGTTTTGGGAAAGTCTTGGAAAGCTTCTTGTAGACAGTCTTAATTGCTCATTTGATAAAGGTGAACTATCAAATTCCCAAAAACAAGCAATAATAACTTTGATAGAAAAGAAAGATAAAGACAAACGAAAAATTTCTAATTGGAGGCCGATTTCCTTAATTAATGTAGATGTCAAGATTGGATCTAAAGCCATTGCCTTGAGACTCCAGACTGTTCTCCCTAGAATAATTCACCATAATCAGCATGCATATGTTAAAGGACGAACAATCAATGATGCAATAAGGACGATTGATGATATACTCGTATATACTGAAAGATATGGTATCAACGGCAAAATGCTAGCAATAGATTTTCAGAAAGCCTTTGATTCAGTAAATAGAAATTTTTTGTTTAGTACACTGGCTGCTTTCAATTTTGGCTCTTCGTTCATCCAGTGGATACAAACCTTTTACCAAAATATTTCAAGTTGTGTTCTTAATAACGGGTTCTCTACCGGACCTTTTAAGATAGAAAGAGGTGTGAGGCAAGGAGATCCACTCTCTCCATACTTGTTCATTATTGTCCTAGAAGTACTAGCTGTTAGTATACGTAAAAATAAGGATATTCAAGGGATTGTGGTGGATGGAATCGAAATTAAACTTGAGCTTTTCGCAGACGATCTTACTGTATTCCTGAGGAACGATTGGTCTCTTAGACACCTCCTTGCTCTTATTTCAAAGTTTGGAATCTGTTCGGGTCTTGTCATAAATTTTGACAAAACAGAAATGTTTATCTTGGGGAACTCGGTTATGGCTCCAGCACAGGACCAAAGTATTATGAACATTAACGTTAAGAGAGCTGTGAAAATATTAGGGGTGTATTTTACTTATGACAGCCGTTTGAGACACAAACTAAATTTTAAGGAAATAATAGATGCTGTCAAAACAAAACTTCAACTTTGGAAGTGGAGAAATCTGACAATAATTGGAAGAATTCAGATCGTTAAAACTTTTGTAATTCCACTGATAATGTACCGTGCTGGATCAATTTGTATAGATAAGGAGGTGGTAACTGAGGCTAATAGGATTATATTTGACTTTATCTGGAAAGGGAAAGACAAAGTAAAACGAGCTTCCTTAGTTGGTGACATAAAAGATGGGGGCCTGAAGGCCCCGCATTTAGAATCGATAATTAAGACTCATAGAATAATGCTTTGCCAGAGACTCGCGGATGAAGAACCTTGTAATTGGAAAACTATTTTATTTCACTATTTGAAACAGGTCGGGGGGAAGTTCATCCTCTGTTGCAACTTTGACATAAAAAAGCTACCGATAAACCTCCCAATGTATTACAGGGAATGTTTTGAGTGTTTTTCGCATTGCTCCGCAGCCACCGATAACAATGTACTTGAGCTTTCGCACGAACAAATTTCCAACACTGTTCTTTGGAACAACAAATTTATATGTATTAATAATAAATCAGTCTTCAATCAAAGCTTGGTTAGTAAAGGAATAATCAAAATAGGCGATTTAGTAACAGAGAAAAACCAATTTATTTCGCAATGTAATCCAAGCCGGGTGAATCTTTCTCCAAAAGATATTTTTGATTTGATGTCCTTAGTTGATGCAATCCCTGCACAGTGGCGACAGTCGCTGAAAAAAAATGGATACTTGAACAAGAGTCCTTTTGTTATTCAGGACCAAATTCAACTTGTGCTTAATAACCAGGAGGTCTCGATCACTGAGGCGACCTTTAAGAAGGTTTATAGGGAGTTGGTCTCTGGTTTTGTTACTCCACCGACAGCTCATTCAAAGTTTAATGAAAGCTTTAATGGTGTTTGTTTGGACTGGAACGAAATTCATAGTTTGCCCTTTCTAGTCGCTTTAGACACAAAGTCACGAGAATTTCAATATAAAATTCTAAATAGGTATTTAGTGACAAATACGTTTTTGAAAAAAATTGGCAAAATAGACTCCTCATTATGCACCTTTTGTGGTATGTTGGACGAATCCCTGGAACATCTTTTTGTGACTTGCCATTTTACTACATTGCTGTGGAAAGAACTCATAGCTTGGTGTAGTGGAAGACAAATTCAAGTTGAATCACTATCTGCTGCAAATATAATTTTTGGTGACTGGCAAAGGAAAGATTGCTTCCTCTTATTAAATCATATTATCCTCATCGCAAAACAGTACATTTATTATTGTAGGTCCAACAATTTGAAACCACTTTTCTACGTTCTGTTGCAAAGAATTAAGTTTGTCTACCAATTAGAGAGCAAAATTGCTAAATGGAACAATAATTGGCAAGCTCACTCTATCAAATGGAGTAAGAGTGGTTTTGAAGATGTTGAAGATTGAAACGTGCTTTTATATCTTTTTCGATATTCTAACACAGCGCTATTGTGGGTGTGTGTGCGTGTGTATGTGTGTGTGTTTTCTGCATCATGTAGGGGGAACTTTTGGGGGGTGGGGGGGTGGTTGTTAGCATCCACTTGTTAGCTCAAATCTGTATATACATATATTTTTTTGTGATTGCTGTAATTTCTTCGTTTTTGTAAGTGCTGTAACTCCAATATGGAAATGTTAAAAAACAATAATAAAATACAAAAAAAAAAAAAAATTTTCCAGTTTCTTATTTTTGCTTTGCTACGAGCAAAATTGAATTTTGGCGGAACAGGGGTTGCCGACCGTGATCAGAAAGGTAAAATTCACCGATTTTGTGAAGCGTGCTACGTCCCCTAAAATGCAGCTCACAGAATTTCGTTTTCATACAAATTCTAAGGTACATTCATTACTTAGACTGACGAAATATGGAAGCTTTTCGGAAAATTTTAAGCTTACCAGAGAGGCTGGAAGACACCCTACTCTGAGGCCTTTGTTCACCTACTAAAATTTAGCCAAGGTTGAAGAAGAAAATCTCAAAAGTTGGGCCTAAATGAAGGCTAAAAAGCAGATCACAGTAAATTTCTTACCTTAATAAACCGTTCCATAAGTTCAAACCGCTGGGTATCTCCTTGGATTGCACGCGACAACAGATTAAAATCTGCCAGAATCAGTGTATTCACACAACTATTGCTCGTGTCAAAGTTCATTTGCATAACCCTTGCACTCGGTGAAAATATGTCTTCTGCCGTTCAGGTTCGTTTGTTGACCTTCTAAGTAGTGACAAAAAGCTTCCTTTAGTAAATGGATAAACTGGAGATCCAGTTTTGCGGTGCAGGTTGCGTTAAAGTTGATCAATTCTCAAGACTTGCGAGATACTCCAAAAGTAAATAATGGCTGTCACTAATTAACCGTTGCCGTCGTCCTGACAAGCTCCTTTGGTACATTCTCCCACAGATCGACGGAACGCTAGGAGAAGATGAAAGTAGTAAGTTTTCATTTACCGTTTTTATGACAACTGAATCCTGTATTACTACTAGCCTAATGACTACTACTAGGAACTTGAGCGTAAAAACAACAACAACGAACACTCACCGGTTATCTCTGAGAGGTGAGTTCGTCAAGTGCACCTGAATGAACACGACAGGCTTGAATGGAACCATGTTTTTCGATGAATGGTCTGTACTTCTTTTTCATGCTTGATGGCTGCTTGTATTTTACAACCAGCGCTTATGTAGCACTTAAAATGAACGTCGGGATCCGTTGATGCCACGAATGCAACACTAGCCTTATTTGTCACAATGTCACACAAGTTGTAACGTGACCAATATGGAGAATCCCCTTCACTGCGCGGGCCGATCAATATGTTTAGTTTTCAAGTGAAACTCGTTTCATTTCAATATTGAAATAGATAAACCCACCCATTGCTTTAATTTTTGGACTAGTGTAATCCTGTCAGTATGACCGAACGACGACACATTACAGCTTTTCAATTTTTACCTACTTTTCCTCCAAAAAATATATAAGGACTTGCTGACGCAGCAGAGGAAGTAGATATGCAAGTGAAATTCACTTTTTTCTTTCCTGTTTTCAGCCGTTCGTTTTTCACAGAAAACCTAATGGTCGACCCATGAAAAAATGAAGAAAATCAAGAGATAAGGCCAAGAAACTCAGCAGATGCGGAGAGAGCGATTTCTGGCTTTGTTGCTTATAGGACTAGTACCCTACCGTTTTTTCTCCGGAAGGATCCAGCATTGTTGGTCATAAAACTAGTTACGGGACCTATGCAACGGGGAGGGAAATATACACTACGATTGGCATGTGTTATTTAACATATTGACGTCAGCGTTTCATGCGTTTTTTCTGTTATTGATCAACTCATTTGACAATATTATGAGGAAATTCATTGTCAATAACAGGACAGACGCATAGGCCATTGCAGAAACGTGAGAGGACTGGGAAAGAGTATGGTTGTTTTCCATTTGTTTGAAAAATGAAAGATCAACTAAATTTGAGAGTCTTTACCAAGAATAGAAGTTTTTGGAGGAGGAAAATGGCAAAATGGTAGCTCCCCAAATATCACCCAAAATAGAGAGTTTGTATGTATTAGGTAGACAGGCGACAAAATTATAAGGGTTATAAGGGTTTGCTTAAAAGCCAGTAGAGAACTCCGCCTATCCTCTTGACAGTTTCGTTTCTTTGTTTTTCATTTTCACGTGATTATACTGTTGCACAATCTCACAGTATTTAAAATTCTGCTACTTGTATCCCGCCTTAGTCCGAAGATGATATAGATTTAAAAATTTGGTTTTATCAACGGAGTTGATAATGTAAATTGGCCACCGTGCAGAGATTCTAAAAGCTGACGTTTCGAGCGTTAGCCCTTCGTCAGAGCGAATCGAGGGATTATGGGTTACGTGTAGTTTTTATAGTAGAGTAGGAGCTACGCTATTGGTGGTAACATGGCAACGTGAAAAATAGGAATATATTAGTTAAATGAAAAGCGTTCGTTAATACCGTGAGGATTAAGGGTGCCGATTTGAAAGATGAATTTTTGTTCCAGATTCTTGCGGCTTTCCGTCGTACCTAGATGTAGGGAAAGGCCGCAGATAGCCATGTGTTTTTTGGAGTGGTTAGGCAGATTAAAATGGCGAGCGACTGGCTTGGATGCATTCTTGTCATTCTTCTCAACATCGCGAAGGTGTTTGCGGAATCGGTCACCTAGTCGTCTACCTGTCTCACCAATGTATAATTTATTGCATAACGTGCAGGTTATGCAATAAATGACATTTGCGGAGGTACATGTGAAACGATCGGTGATCTTAACAGATCGCTTAGGTCCCGATATCTTGCTAGTGTTAACAATGAAAAGACAAGTTTTGCATCGTGAGCGCACGCATTTGAAAGTGCCGGGTTGCTCGTTAGTTTTGAGCGCGCTTCTAACTAAAAAGTTGCCTACGTTTTTGTCGCGTTTGAATGAAATAAGTGGAGGTTGCGAAAAGATTCTACCAGTCTCGGGATCATTTTGGAGTAATTTAAAATTACTAAGAATGATGCTTTTGACTGCGTGATTATGAGGATGGAAAGTGAGGGTGAATGGAATTCTGTCATTCTTATCTTTTTGTGACGTTTGTAGTGATGACTGTCGATCAAATTGTTGGGCGCGATGATGGCCCGCTTTGACCACAGAGACAGGATAGCCACGTTTTTCGAAGAACTGGCACATCTCCTCTGATTTGCTGGAAAAATCGGAGTCATCACTACATAGACTATAAAAACTACACGTAACCCATAATCCCTCGATTCGCTCTGACGAAGGGCTAACGCTCGAAACGTCAGCTTTTAGAATCTCTGCACGGTGGCCAATTTACATTATCAACTCCGTTGATAAAACCAAATTTTTGTATACTACTTCCCCACCGACGCAGCACCACAGTTTCTTTAGAAACTACCCCTTCATTCATGATATAGATTTATATCGAAATATTACAAGCACATAACATCGTTTCCTTGCATTTGTTGTCTATCAAGTTTAGTCACAATGCAATTACTCGGTATAGCATTTATTCTTTGTTTGTATGGAATTTTGCAACTTTTGCAAGGCTCCCATTTTGACAAATTTCCACTTAAAACTTGGTTGGGTAGCTTTTCATTCGTTAACCTTTCGGTTGGAATATTTAGATTTTCAATCTAATCAATATAAGAAACTCGCCCCAGTGCTCTCACGTTTCTGCAATGGGCTATTAAAAAGATTGCTTTTTACGATAACAAATTGTCAAATTGTCCGCTCTCGCTAATTGACGTGTCGCACAAATTACAGTTTCATGTGTCTATTCGCTTACTGACAATGAAAATTAGCCAATGAGCGCGGTAGGATTTCTGCAGTTATCGTTAAAATATATATCTTGCATCGATCCGGACCATCTGGAATAGAAATTCGTAACCTCAGAGTCATTCTTATCCTAACGATGTCTGTCAAAATCATAATAGCCGAGGAAAAACATCTTTTTGATATTTCGCGAGCATTATCATCGCTGAATTAAGAGTAGTGTTAATACAGTCTTATATTCACAACAAACACTAGACAGGACTGTTTGCCCGAACAGCAATCAATAAAAAAAAAAAAGCAATTGAATCCTTTTGCCTGTAGTTCAACGCACACCACATCCCGTATTTTTTTTCAACAGAAATTTAAAGCCTTGGTAACAGTTACACCGCTAATTATCGAAGCTGCGCTGATGATGACGAGCCACGGAATCAATTTATAACATGAGCATTATTTCAACATGTCCAGATTGGTTGGAAATTTCAAAATGATGGCACGTGTCCTTGAGCATCGAGACTCATTGAATCCCATAGTTTTTAGCTGATCGCTCAGAAACAAGGGGCCCCACTGCTTAAAGAAGTTGATAATTATACACTATTTATGACCAAAACGGCTGAAAGCCTTACCCTTTGGGTCTGCACGTCCCTATATAGCCCATACGGGGAGTACCCCCAGGCAACCTCCTTCGAGCAAGGTAAGATGGCATGTCCCATCACTAAACTATTTGTTTCGCCAGCCTGAGAAATCAAAGACAAACTAGTTTTATGGCCAACAGTGCTGGGTCCTGCTGGAGAAAAAACGGTAGGGTACTAGTCCTATAATCAACAAAGCCAGAAATCGCTCTCTCAGCATCTGCTGAGTTTCTTGGCCCTATCTTTTGATTTTCTTCATTTTATTCATAGGTCGATCATTGGGTTTTCTGTGAAAAACGAACGCCTGATAACGGGAAAGAAAAAAAATGAATTTCAGTTACATATCTACTTTCAGCAACTCCTTATATTTTTTTGAGGAAAAGTATAAGTCGAAAAGGTGTAATGATTGTCGTCGTTCGGTTATACTGACAGGATTACACTAGTCCAAAAATTAAATCAATGGGTGGGTTTATCAATTTCGATATTGAAATGAAACGAGTTTTTCTTGACAAATCTATTCACCAGCGCTAGCGCGCGCAGGGCAGGGGATCCTCCATAGCAGGTAACTGGTCACGTTAAAACTTGTGTGACATTGTGACAAATACAATACGGCTAGTGTTGCATTCGTGGCATCAACGGATCCCGACGTTCATTTTTAGTGCTACATAAGCGCTGATTGTAAAATACAAGCAGCCATCAAGCACAAAACAGAGGCACAGACCATGGCAAAACATGGTTCCATTCAAGCCTGTCGTGTTCTCAGGTGCACTTGACGAACTCACCTCTCAGAGATAACCGGTGAGTGTTCGTTGTTGTTGTTTTTACGCTCAAGTTCCTAGTAGTAGTCATTAGGCTAGTAGTAATACAGGATTCAGTTGTCATAAAAACGGTAAATGAAAACTTACTACTTTCATCTTCTCCTAGCGTTCCGTCGACCTGTGGGAGAATGTACCAAAGGAGCTTGTCAGGACGACGGCAACGGTCAATTAGTGACAGCCATTATTTACTTTTGGAGTATCTCGCAAGTCTTGAGAATTGATCAACTTTAACGCAACCTGCACCGCAAAACTGGATCTCCAGTTTATCCATTTACTAAAGGAAGCTTTTTGTCACTACTTAGAAGGTCAACAAACGAACCTGAACGGCAGAAGACATATTTTCACCGAGTGCAAGGGTTATGCAAATGAACTTTGACACGGCAGGTTAGTTTTGCAGGTTGCAGGTTGCAGGTTGCAGGTTGCAGGTTGAAATTTACTGTGACTGTTACATGAATAGCTAACCTTAGGCCTAATTAGGCCTAAAGAAACGTTTTTAGGCCTAAGGAGGCCTAAAGAAACGTTTTTAGGCCTAATTAGGCCTAAGGTTAGCTATTCATGTAACAGTCACAGTAAATTCAAAACTAACCTGCCGACTTTGACACGAGCGATAGTTGTGTAAATACACTGATTCTGGCAGATTTTAATCTGTTGTCGCGTGCAATCCAAGGAGATACCCAGCGGTTTGAACTTATGGAACGGTTTATTAAGGTAAGAAATTTACTGTGATCTGCTTTTTAGCCTTCATTTAGGCCCAACTTTTGAGATTTTCTTCCTCAAACTTGGCTA
>NC_090880.1:5638203-5640703 GCF_036669935.1 Montipora foliosa
AAAGTAGAAGAAGAACGTTTAAATTTTACTAAGCTGAGTAAGAGTGGACTGTGACGCTGGAAGAAAATTTGAAGATTTAAACTTCTATCATTTTGGCCGTAGTTTTTTTGTGAATCATATTAAGGGCAAACGTTTACTTAATGTAGAGTTTTTTTTTTATCAGACCCGTCACGTTGCTTTCACTTCAGGACAAGGCAAAAAAGCCATGAAGGACGTTATACAGCAACCTGAAATCCCCGTAGAACATCCGACCAGATAAATATTTTGAAGGGCTGCTACAAACTCTCTAAACGAGCTTTTAAAGCATTGTGGAAACCATTTTAGGTGATTCTGACAACTTTTAAGACAACCGGCCGTTGGTGCCACGAAGAGAAACCCTCGTACGGGATGATGGAATAGTCACTTTGTCTTTGCGTTATTCTCATCTTTGATTGATGGGTTTTGTGCTTCGGAATAAATTTGTTTATCAGAGATCATTAGAAAAAGCCTCTCGCTTATGGAAAACCTCGAGCTCAGATTTGCTGTTGAGCAATTAATTCAAAAAAACATATTGATATCAGTCTATTTTAAACAGCCACAGTTAGAGCTATAGATCAATTTATAAAACAAGGAAACGAGGCCGCGGCGCAATTAAATGATTTTTCGTTGGCAAGGAGGAGCCTTACAAGTTTGCCATTGAAGCTTGCCTTCATTTGCTGTTTCTGGAGAGCTTTGCTGGCCTCGGGAAACAGTCGAACACTTGACAAAGTAATTAGCCAGAGTGAAGTGTGAAGAAATGTTCAGGTTAGTTATTTACTTTGTTGTCGATCCTCTTTTTGTGAGGCATGTGTGTAAAGTAAGCTTGGAACTGGTACTGTTTGTATTGCACCGAGCCCTAGTCCATAGACCAGACGCATGGGTTGATAAATTGGACTTGTAATGGACTGCCTAAGTGGTCGAGAACAAAGATCAGTCAAACGATACTAAACACAAACAGCAAACGACTTACGTCAAGCACAAATCTGCATTACGCCAAAGATGAAAGAAACATGTTTGATTTTGCCTGTTTTCTGTAGATACCAAGCAACTTCTTATAAGAGAGGGGCGAGAGAGAGAGGTGTTGGAACAAGATAATTTTAAAGCTTTTGTGACCAGCAACAGTTTCATTGAAACACAATACAAACGTTTCTCTGTTGACTCCCCACCACAAACACGCCATAAAACAAATACAGACTAAAGCCGGAATTATCAAAAGACAATGAATCGAAAACTCATTGAAAAGATTTCTCAACCATTCCCAACCTACGTTCGCAAGAGGCAATAAGTGACAAGCCGTCAATTTGTAGGATTTGTTTCGTTGATATAGGCGTCACCACACTTTTGGGAAAATCGGACATTAAGGGCTTGTTTATATGGTCTCGCTTACCCGAGACAGCCCTCCTTCTCGAGACAACTTTTCCGAGCGTCTAGATGAGAATTGCGTGACCGAGACAAAGTTGACCTTACTTAATTATGCATGTATTTTAAGACGCATCTTCAAAAAATGCGTATCATCATTTGCCTTTCTTTTTTGTTAAGTATAGTTGCGTTTTCACATTAAGCAAATGGACTTACAATCTTAACGCAGCATTAATATGTAGTTTAAATAAAGGCTGTTTATGAATCGAGAATTTTCCGTTGACAGCGTTGAGAATTATGGCGGGAAAAACTTTTCTTTCGAAAGTAAACGCTAAAAACATATATAAGCTCCCAAATTGTTGCTTCTTTGATTTTTATTTTGCTGTCTCGTCTCGGGTGGTCGAGACCATATTGTAGCGACTCTACCCCCTTTGGAAAGCTTGTGTACCAGTCCCGCGCAAAGTTAGTGTTGATGTCGGATTAAAAACACAGAAAGAAACTACTTGTCGCTGTGTTGTATTAAAGGAAAAATACGGCCTAGAAAAACCGAGACGAAGTTGCGGGACCAAGTGAGAAATCCCGAGCGGGCAAGATAGCTCCATCTTGCCCGCTCGGGTAGCCAATCACAGTGGGGGATTTGGTTCATCTTGCCCGCTCATGGAGCTAGTCATATAATAATCTCACTGCAGTTAGTTGGTTGCGGACCAATCAGAGGCGTTGCGGTCATCAGACCCAATTCAATTCATCTTCCAAATCGGCACCCTTAATCCTCACGGTATTAACGAACGCTTTTAATTTAACTAATATATTCCTATTTTCACGTTGCCATGTTACCACCAATAGCGTAGCTCCTACTCTACTATAAAAACTGCACGTAACCCACAATTCCTCGATTCGCTCTGACGAAGGGCTAACGGTCGAAACGTCAGCTTTTAGGGCCGATTTACACGGTGCGATTTTTGTCGCATGCGACAAGCTCACGACAGGCCATAAGAGATGACTTACGATTGTCGTAGCGTTTTAAAACATGTTTTAAAATGCTACGACATTTTTCTGACGTACGCAACAATCGTAAATCATGTTGTGGGCCTGACGTAAGTCGTTGTCGCATGCGACAAAAATC
>NC_090880.1:5653203-5655703 GCF_036669935.1 Montipora foliosa
CTGCCTAAGTGGTCGAGAAGAAAGATCGCTCATACGATACTTAACACAAACAGCACACATCTAACGTCAAGCACAAATTTGCATTACGCTAAAGCTGAAAGAAACATGCTTGGTTTTAGCTAAAGTCTTGCCAGTTATCTGCAGATACCAAGCAACTTCTTAAAAGAGAGGGACGAGAGAGATGGAGAGTCGTTGGAAGAAGAGAATTTTTAAGCTTTTGTGACAAGTAGCAGTTTCATTGAAACACAAATTTGAATGCTAAAGTTCTTGTGTTGACTCCGGACGACAAACACGCCAAAAACAAATACAAACTAAAGCCGGTATTATCAAAAGACAATGAATCGAAAACAAATTGAAAAGATTTCTCAACCATTTCCAACCAACGTTCGCAAGAGACAATATATGACAAGCCATCAATAGGACGTTTTCAACCAATCTCTAGAGACACCAATAACAATAGAGAAACGTACGACTTCTGGTGGACGAACAAAAGACGCTGTCCACCAACATGGCGGCGATGAAGTCACGTGAAAACCATCTATTTGTAGGACTTGTTTCTTTGATATAGGCGTCGCCACACGGTTGGGAAAATCGGACATTAAGTGGTTAAGTTTTTAGTATTGTTAGGCCAATAATAATTATTATTCAATTTCGATTGTTCGTCAGTGAAGAGTTTTGTTTTCGTTTTCGATCAAGTACAGAATAAGTTCAAGAAACATGTCAGGGTGGCGTTCGGTGCCCGATTCAAGACGTTGCATTTAGCACGTGGAATCCCACTGCGGTTAGTTGGTTTCGGACCAATCCGAGGGCGTTGCGGTCATCGGACTCAATCTAATAATCCATTCAGTATTTGGCTAGAGTAGTATTTTAAATTTAGACTAGATGCTTCTGTGAAGCATACACTGGCTTGCCTGTGGTACGTGCTACAGAAAATCAGAAGGCACTGAATTGTGTGGTATTGAAATACAGCATTCTAGTCTCTGAAGAATAACAAATAAAAGAGAAGCGAGAAACATTGGCTTCTGGGCTGACATGTTGATAATTTTCAAGTTCCCTCACAACTTCTTTTCACCATAAGTGATACTAAATTTCACTGAAGTCAAGCCCTGTTTCGCGGGGTTAGTGTTGGGATGGGAGACCAAAACAATAAACCCCTCATAAAAAAACAGAAACATCTGACCGAAAATACTATTAACGCTAACAAATGCGAACTCAGCAAGGTACAGATTCTGTTAGCTTGCTTTATGCAAAACAAATATTGATGAAAAAGCAAATAAATATTGATACACAGTTTTCAGAAAGAGCAGAAGGAAGTTTCCCGGACGGTCGATCGAGAATAAAATATTTACGACATGAAAACAACATAAATTTTGAGCCGTGAATATAGAATATAAAAAGTTACGATCAGCGACAAACATTTTGGGAGATTTTTGCTACGTTCAAGTAAATTGCAAAATCGAAAGTGACATGGCCGGAATTCAGCGGGCGCCGTGATAAAGTTACCGCGGCATGTTTACTCGCCAAACAGTAAAGCATCTGTGTCAAATGATGGCAAGATACCGGGTTTTTGTAAGTTTCGTTTTCTGTCAAGTGTTATAAAGTTTGACAGTGAAATGAGCGAAGTCAAAACAAAGATCACAATTGCCCAACTCTTGTTTATGCAAAGTCAAAATTTACTCTCCAAGACGCGTACGACGTTATTTATCACCAGGTAATTCCATCATTTTGGAAATATAATAGCAGCTACTTTATTATTCATCTGCGTCACAAGTTTTCACTGATTTTGGGCCTCATTTTGTTGAAACTCAAGCACGCTTCCAACAGGCCTGTGAACCCTTCCTGCTTACAGAGCAATACTAAAAAACTTCTCCCATATCACATTTGAACCTTAAGCTCGAAAATTCAATACACAACATGATATTATAATTCACAAAGGCAGAAAATACCACAGAATCCTTTTCCAGCGAAAATTTTATTGAAACAAACTACATATTCGCTCTTAGAGGCGAAAACCTCTTCCTATTTCATTGCGTGCGTGAAGACAAGAAACTCAATTGTGTCAAATTACCATGTACTTCAGGTAAATACTGCTCACTTTGATTTCGTCTCGACGGGCGATAGATTGTTGTCGAAGTCCAGTACTCGTCGCTTTTGAGATTCATGCCTAGTTTATCCAACTGACTTTCCATTATTGAGCTCCATAAGGGTAAATTTTGTTTAAGGATCCACTAAAACGCCATTCGCGTTGCATGACTTTCGACGCCATTGCAGGCTAAGTTAATGATTCTACTGTGTCCACCAGAGAAATCTACGCAGTTCCACCACCCTCTCGATCCTAAGAAAATACGCGCAGAAGGCTCTATACACAAAGACACCACTTACCAGGGGAGTGACAGGCAAGACTTTTACCGACACGGAAAAAAAAAAAAAAACAAAAAAAAAAAAAAAAAACAAAAAAAAAAAAAAAAAGGAAACAAACAAACTAAACGTAGACCTCGAC
>NC_090880.1:5660703-5665703 GCF_036669935.1 Montipora foliosa
TCAGCTGGTATTTTGCTCGCTCACTTGCCACTGTAACTGAACTGTACTCGGCAAATGCTGTATTTCCATGAATGTCTTCCAAGTCCACGCGAAGCTTGTTGCTGCTGCTTACAGTCAGGCGGTGAATCTTGTCCAGTCCAAGCCAAAACTCTCCGTTAAGATTACCAAAGCCTCGTTTGTAGGCGTCCCACGCGCGGAAGAAATCTACGGAGCCGTCTTGTCTTTTTTGAAAGACCGTCCATCCTCCGCCGGCAGTTTTGTGATCACAGTACACTTCAAATTCTCCCAGACCATCGGGATCGATTTTGTACACACCACTGATCTTTTCGCCAGAATTGTAAACATCGGCGCAGTTCTTGTTGACTAAAAATTACATAAGCGGGATGAATTCCTGTTAGATATGTTTTGGTTTCATCGTTATCTCTATCCTCTAAAAAGTTGAATAGACATCACACAGGGAAATACTATACGGAGCTAGCGAATATTTCAAAAGCAATTGATCGTAATTTGATTGATTTTTGCGACGGAACAGATGTGAAAATTCTAACCCGACTGGTGTCTTCGAAGTAAATGTATCTAAAATGTATAACTGCAGACCTTTGTCTTGAGAGCCGCCAGATTCGTTTGCTTTCAGCGCAGTTATTGCTTCTTTGATCTCAGTGAGTTGCTGCTCGATCTTCTTACAGCAGTGTGGTCCGGCGTAAAAGTTGTTATTCACGTTGCACTGGGGTTTACTAATACCAGGGCTTTTTGTTGTTTGTACAGAAGTTTTGGCAAATGTCCCAACGAAAATCCCAGTAAAAAGCAGAGCTAGCTGGAATGCCATTGTGCACTGGTTCTTTCAGGAAACTCTTCTGTAAAGTGGAAGCAAAAACTGCGGGTATAAAATGATTTCTAAGACTTGAGGTTCAGTTCATTTAGTCTTTCCAAACCAGATTTTTCTTGTCTCCTGCGCTCTATTTTGGGAATGCTGAATCATCGATTCCTACCAATCAAATAACAACACATTGTAGTGACTCACAGACGAGGCAGTTGACAACTTTCTGCTGACAATAGGAGAGTTCATCAAAATTTTATGAGATTTTTCTAGCAAAAGAACATGGGCACCCAACGAGTAATTATTATTTCGGTAATTGTCTGTTCGGAAGGATGGTGGGTTAACATTTTCAAATATTCGAACTTAAACTTTCGAGGTGTAGTAAGATTTTGGACATTTCTTCTGAACAGATTTGCTAGCTATTTCAGAAAAGTAATGAAGAGTGTGAAGAGTGCGAAGAGTGCGTAGAAATTTCGAAACCACATTGAAGAACGTTTAAATTTTGCTAAGCTGAGTAAGAGTGAACTGTGATGCTGGAAGAAAATTTGAAGATTTATAACTTCTATCATTTTGGCCGTAGTTTTTTTGAGAATCATATTAAGGGCAAACGTTCCCTAAAATTTGCGGGAAAAAAAGACGACTACTTAATGTAAAGTTTTTTTTATCAGACCCGTCACGATTTCTTTAACTTCAGGACAAGGCAAAAAAGCCATGAAGGACGTTCTACAGCAACCTGAAATTCCCGTAGAACATCCGAACAGATATATATTTTGAAGGGCTGCTACAAACTCACTAAACGAGCTTTTAAAGCATTGTGGAAACCATTTTAGGTGATTCTGACAACTTTTAAGACAACCGGCCGTTGGTGCCACGAAGAGAAACCCTCGTACGGGATGATGAAATAGTCAATTTGACTTTGCGTTATTCTCATCTTTGATTGATGGGTTTTGTGCTTCGGAATAAATTTGTTTATCAGAGATTATTAGAAAAAGTCTCTCGCTCATGGAAAACCTCGAGCTCAGATTTGCTGTTAAGCAAAATTCAAAAAACATATTGATATCTGTCTATTTTATACAGCCATAGTTAGAGCTATAGATCAATTTATAAAACAAGGAAACGAGGCCGCGGGCGCAATTAAATGATTTTTCGTTGGCAAGGAGGAGCCTTACAAGTTTGCCATTGAAGCTTGCCTTCATTGGCCGTTTTTATACTAGAGACGCATAATCCGTCCAGACGAATTATGTGTCTCTCATGTTATCCGTCTAGTGTAAAGACGGGACGAACTATATGAGACGCATAATTCGTCTTGGACGAACTTGGGCAAACATTTTTTCTGCGTCTGTTAAATTCGTCTAGTATAAAGACGGGCACTAGACGCATAATGCGTCTGGAAGAACTTTCCAGTTTAGTGCGTCTTCGAAGACACGATAAAATAGATTCTTCGTCCAGACGCATAATGCGTCTTGTGCCCGTCTTTATACTAGACGAATTTAACGGACGTAGAAAAAATGTTTGCCCAAGTTCGTCCGCGACGAATTATGCGTCTCAAGTATAAAAACGGCCATTGGCCGTTTTTATACTAGAGACGCATAATCCGTCCAGACGAATTGTTCGTCTCTCATGTTATCCGTCTAGTGTAAAGACGGGACGAACTATAGGAGACGCATAATTCGTCTTGGACGAACTTGGGCAAACATTTTTTCTGCGTCTGTTAAATTCGTCTAGTATAAAGACGGGCACTAGACGCATAATGCGTCTGGACGAACTTTCCAGTTTAGTTCGTCTTCGAAGACGCACTAAAACAGATTCTTCGTCCAGACGCATAATGCGTCTTGTGGCCGTCTTTATACAAGACGAATTTAATAGACGCAGAAAAAATGTTTGCCCAAGTTCGTCCCAGACGAATTATGCGTCTCCAGTATAAAAACGGCCATTTGCTGTTTCTGGAGAGCTTTGCCGGCCTCGGGAATAGTCAAACACTTGAAAAAGTAATTAACATTTTTAGCCAGAGTGAAGTGTGAAGAAATGTTCAGGTTAGATATTTATCTTCGTTGTCGATCCTCTTTTTGTGAGGCATGTGTGTAAAGTAAGCTTGGATGTGGTACTGTTTGTATTGCACCGAGCCCTAGTCCATAGAGCAGATGCATGGGTTGATAAATTGGACTTGTAATGGACTGCCTAAGTGGTCGAAAACAAAGATCAGTCAAACGATACTAAACACAAACAGCAAACGGCTTACGTCAAGCACAAATCTGCATTACGCCAAAGATGAAAGAAACATGTTTGATTTTGCCTGTTTTCTGTAGATACCAAGCAACTTCTTATAAGAGAGGGACGAGAGAGAGAGGCGTTGGAACAAGATAATTTTCGAGCTTTTGTGACCAGCAACAGTTTCATTGAAACACAATACAAACGTTTCTCTGTTGACTCCCCACCACAAACACGCCAAAAACAAATACAGACTAAAGCCGGAATTATCAAAAGACAATGAATCGAAACACATTGAAAAGATTTCTCAACCATTTCCAACCTACGTTCGCAAGAGACAATATGTGACAAGCCGTCAATTTGTAGGATTTGTTTCGTTGATATAGGCGTCACCACACTGTTGGGAAAATCGGACATTAAGGGCTTGTTTATATGGTCTCGCTTACCCGAGACAGCCCTCCTTCCCGAGACAACTTTACCGAGCGTTTATATGAGAATTGCGAGAGCGAGACAAAGTTGACCTTACTTAATTATGCATGTATTTTAAGACGCATCTTCAAAAAATGCGTATCATCATTTGCCTTTCTTTTTTGTTAAGTACAGTTGCGTTTTCACATTCAGCAAATGGACTGACAATCTTAACGCAGCATTAATATGTAGTTTAAATAAAGGCTGTTTATGAATCGAGAATTTTCCGTTGACAGCGTTGAGAATTATGGCGGGAAAACACTTTTCTTTAGAAAGTAAACACTAAAAACATGTATAAGCTCCCAAATTGTCGCTTCTTGATTTTTATTTTGCTGTCTCGTCTCGGGTGGTCGAGCCAAACGGTTCACATGCGAACAAGTTGTCTCACCTGCCAGGGTTACCCTACCTGCCGAGGCGAGACAACTCGCCTCCCCGAGTTGTCCCGCCCACCCGAGTTGTCTCGCCCACCTCATGTAAACGGTTGATATAATTTTTTAAACTAATGAGTGGGTAACTCGGGGGGAGGGTTGTCTCGTGTACCCGCGACCATATTGTAGCGACTGTACCCCCCTTAGGAAAGCTTGTATACTAGTACCGCGCAAAGTTAGTGTTGATGTCGGATTAAAAACACAGAAAGAAACTACTCGTCGCTGTGTTGTATTAAAGGAAAAGACCGAGACGAAGTTGCGGGACCAAGTGAGAAATCCCGAGCGGGCAAGATAGCTCCATCTTGCCCGCTCGGGTAGCCAATCACAGTGGGGGATTTGGTTCATCTTGCCCGCTCATGGAGCTAGTCATATAATAATCTCACTGCAGTTAGTTGGTTGCGGACCAATCAGAGGCGTTGCGGTCATCAGACCCAATTCAATTCATCTTCCAAATCGGCACCCTTAATCCTCACGGTATTAACGAACGCTTTTAATTTAACTAATATATTCCTATTTTCACGTTGCCATGTTACCACCAATAGCGTAGCTCCTACTCTACTATAAAAACTGCACGTAACCCACAATTCCTCGATTCGCTCTGACGAAGGGCTAACGGTCGAAACGTCAGCTTTTAGGGCCGATTTACACGGTGCGATTTTTGTCGCATGCGACAAGCTCACGACAGGCCATAAGAGATGACTTACGATTGTCATAGCGTTTTAAAACATGTTTTAAAATGCTACGACATTTTTCTGACGTACGCAACAATCGTAAATCATGTTGTGGGCCTGACGTAAGTCGTTGTCGCATGCGACAAAAATCGTACCGTGTTAATGGGCCCTTAGAATCTATGTACGGTGGCCAATTTACATTATCAACTCCGTTGATAAAACCCCACTTTGTGTATCAAATAAACCTGTTGCGGTCGATTTTTGGCGCATGCGACGTGAAGCTTACAAGAGGCCTAGGACATGACTTACAATTGTTGCAGCGTACGCGACAATCGTAAACGAGTTGTAGACATGTCCTAAGCTTGTAGCGTGCGACAAAAATTGTACCGTATAAATGAACCTTCAGAG
>NC_090880.1:5678203-5688203 GCF_036669935.1 Montipora foliosa
CCACTGCAGTTAGTTGGTTTCGGACCAATTCGAGTGCGTTGCGGTCATCGGACTCAATCTCATTGTTCATTCAATATTTGGCTAGAGTAGTATTTGAAATTTAGATAATACCGTAAGCTGGTGGGCCAATGATAAACAAGAGAGATTGACATTTGTGAGTTATGGACTTTTAACGAAAGTGACGAGGACAATGATACATACGAGGTGATACTAATATAAATTTTTTTTTCGTTTCAGCCGGCTTCCTATGAACCTTAATCCTTGGTTTTACTATTCCATGAAGACACCGTTCTCAGCAAAAATATGAAATAAAAAATGGGGGTCACTGTACTCGTTCAGGGAAAAAATAGCCTTTCCTTGACGGATTAACCTTGGCGTTAATGAAAATCCTCCATTTTATCAATGTGCGCGACTTTATGCGCGCGCCAATGACGCCAGAAATTATGCGCAGTAGATTTACGCAATAAAAAAACCAAGGAATCACCTTAAGCTTCTCAGACACGGCTATTATTGTTAGGAATTACGACGAGACACTGAAGCGTAACACAACTTTAATCCACTGGACTCGGCTACACATCGATTTAAAAAGGGGATGTATACGAGTGAAATGCTACGACGTACAAAAACCTTTGATAACAAGAGCGGGAACAACAACGAAAGTAACATGACACTCTAAGTCCTACACACTAGGGTGGGGTTACTATAACTATTCATAGGTCCAGTCTCTCAGGCTTCTTTATCACTCTTCTAGAACGGGTACGGGTTGTAACATTCTCCCCACCTTGTCCTCCTTCGGGGAGGACAACGCTCAATTTAGGCTTGGAAACAGGTATACTTGCAGCATTAACAGTGTTCGTCTGTGGCTTCTCCCCACCATGGACTGGATCCTCTGCTTCCGGGCTTACTTGTGAAGCTGCTGACTCAATCTCTAACTTGTGTAAACGTTGAACGGGTCTGTTGTAGAAACTGTTATGCGCTCTAACTGTAGCGGTCCGTACAAGTCCGTCGTTACCTGGATAAACCCTTTCAACTTTATCCAACGGCCATTTGGTGCGCGGCACATTGTCGTCAGAAATAAGTACAATGTCGCCTACTCGAATAGAAGGGATCTCTTTATGCCACTTGTTTCTTACCGATAGGAGATGTAGGTACTCTTGTTTCCAACGCTTCCAGTAGTGATTGAGTAGTCTCTGCAGGTAGAGATACCTTTCGACAGTTCTCTTACTGGTCTCCTCTAAGCTACTTTCTTTCCTTTCTGGTAACTGATTAATTGGCCTACCAATTGCAAGATGAGCAGGCGTAATAGGTAACGGGTCTCTGCAATCATCACTTACTGCGGTCAACGGCCGCGAGTTAATGATACCTTCGATTCTGACCAGAAACGTGTTTAGCTCAGAAAAGGTGAGAAGTGCCCTTCCAAGGACTTTACGCAGTGGTTCTTTTATCGCTCTGCAAAATCGTTCCCACCATCCACCTCTCCATGGGGAACGCTCTGTGATGAATTTCCACTTGATCCCTCGCGATGAGAACTCTGACTTGATTTGATCCTGATCTAGCGTACTCCACATTCTTTGACTTTCAGTAGTGGGTTCATCGTATAATTTCTGAATTTCCCTGCTTGCTGCGTTGAAGGTTTGTGCATTGTCTGACCACACTGTATGGCAAAGACCTCTGCGACTCGTCATGCGACTAAAAGCTTGAAGGAACTCATCAGTTGTCAAACTATGTGTAAGTTCCAGGTGAACCATACGAGATGATGCGCATGTGAAAATGCACACGTATGCTTTCTTAATGTTTAAATCTTCTTTCACATACAGTGGTCCCACAAAATCAGTTCCAACATGCGCGGAAGCTCGTGAACAGGAAATTCTCTCCTCTGGCAGCTGACCCATTTTCTGGGCACAAGGTCCAACTCGTTGTCTTTGGCAAGCTACACATCTTCTGATAACACGTTTAACCTCACGTCTTCCTTGAGTTAGCCAAACTTTCTGCCTTAAAGTTGATAATATCGTTTCTGTACCAGCATGCAACATGTTCTTATGTACATCTTGCACCATCTTGGCAACTTCAGGATGTCCATGAGGCAAGATTATTTGATGCTTGCTCTGTTCGGGAAGATCAGCAAACTGTAGTCTCCCACCAACTCTTAATACCTGATCATCTCTGTCATAATAAGGGTCCAGTTTCAGGAGGCGGCTGTTACTGGGAAGTACCTCTCCAGCTTTCAGTTTCTCGAATTCTTCGTTGTAGACCACTTCCTGCACCCACATACAACATTTAATCTCGGCTTGCCTCACCTCGTCCGCTGACAGTTCCCTTTCACAAGACCTAGACTTAGTCTTAAACAATTTGACCGCTCTCAATACATAAGCAGTTCCTCGAATCAACTTTAACCATGTCTCGTAGCGTGACATATCAATCAGTGGTTCTGCAAGGACTGCTGTATACACATGGGTAGCTCTTTTTTCCTCGCAAGCTTCGGCGGGAGCAGCCTCGTTTTCGGGTTGAGCGGGTAGTGGTTCACAAGGCGAAGACATCCATTGGGGTCCATTCCACCACACAGTGCGTGAAATTATATCACTACAGCTTAACTCACGCGTCAACAAGTCTGCAGGATTCTCCTTACTTCCACAATACCTCCAACACTCAGGATCCCATGTTGACTGTACCTCAGCCACACGATTGGCAACAAATGGCTTCCAGGATGAACTCTGCCCTTTTATCCAATGCAGTGTCACCATACTATCTGACCAACGCACAACCCTAGCCACCTTCATTGGCAAAGCCCCTACAACAAATTTTAGCAACCTGGCATTTACAACTGCTGCTAAAAGTTCCAGCCTTGGAAGTGACACCTTCTTCATGGGCGCGACTCTGGACTTCGATATTACCAGCTGTGAGGATACATTGTCTTGCTTGTCTCTTATTCGAATGTACACTGCTGCTCCATACGAATTGGGGGAAGCATCTCCAAAACCATGCACCTCTACCACAGAGTCTTGCGTAATACCATTTCCGAAGCATCGAGGGATAGTCACATCTTTTAGCTGCATCGACTCGGACTTCCAACTTAACCACTTTGCTTTAGTGTCGTTATCTAACGGGTCATTCCAGTGTAATCCTTTCAACCACAACTCTTGGAAAAGGATTTTGGCTCTAATAGTGAAGGGAAAGATGAGATGATTCCACTCGGTGCGAGGAATCTAAAGTGGTCAGAGTTCAAGTCCCATGACACGTCAAGTGCTTTTAGGGCGTCGCTCGAATTGAACTCCACGAATTGCGATGAGGCTCTTTTAGCTGGGTCAATAGCATCCATTACTAGCTCTGAGTTACCTGCCCACTTGGTCAAATTGAATGCCGCTGTCATCGTAATTTCTGACATTTCTTGTTGAAGCTTCAAAGTTGAATCTACTGTATCGGCTCCTGTGAGGCAGTCATCGACATACATATTTTGTAAAATTTCTTCTACTGCATACGGGGACATTTCTTTGTATTTGTTTACATGAGCGTGGACTGTAGCAATTGCAAGGAAAGGACTTGCGTTCACACCGAAAGTCAATCTCTGCATTCTGCACACCTTTGGTGCTTCGTTAGGCTGTAAATCTCTCCACAGGCAGCGGTGAACATCTCTGTCCTCTGGTGCTAGTTTGACTTGCAGAAACATCTTTTCAATGTCTGCTATGAGACAAATTTTGTGTGTTCTAAATCGAATCAGTACAGATGCAAGGTTCGGCTGTAAAGGAGGACCAGGAAGAATACAATCCATAAGGGAAGCATCACCTCCTTCTCGTGCGGAAGCATCAAATACGATTCTGCATTTTGTCGTTCTTTTGTCATCACGAAATACAGCATGATGCGGTAAGTACCGCACAGTTCCATTGTCATCACTCTGATAAGGTACTTCCTCTTCAAAACCTTTCGCTACATATTCATTGATCGCTGTTTTGTAAGCCATAGCTTTCACAGGGTCTTGCCTTAACTTTCTTTCAACACTTTCCAGGCGTCTGAAAGCTTGTGCATAATTACTTTCTAGCTTTGGAGGATCTCGTTTCCATGGTAGTTGCACCTCATAGTTATGTCCATCAAAGTTCAATCCTCTATTGAAGTCAGCAACAGCACATTCTTCCTCTTGTGACATAACAGGGTCCTCGATCTCTGCAATACCAATTGATTCCAGTTCCCAGAATCTTTTCAATGTTTCGTTAACTCCTCCGTTTTCTACAACTGTCAGCATGGATGAAGTTTGCCTTGATTGGCGGTTTACTTGTCCCGTGACGATCCAGCCGAGGCAAGATTCTACAGCAACAAGTGACTCACTGGAACTACCTCTCTTACAGACCTTAGTCACAAATGAGTAGTAGTGGTCTGCACCAATAAGAACATCCACTTGAACTGAACCACGAGGATAACTATCTGCAAGAGTTAAGCCTTGAAGATGAGAGTTCTTATGGAAGTCCATCTGTACTGGCCCGAGAGGATTACAAATTTTGGAAATAGAAAGGGTCTCTATCTCCACCTTTGAATCTCCCTTAATTGGTGAAAGAGTAAATTTCACTCTTTGCAATCTCTTCGTTTCGCTGGTCTCCTCACCTAGCGTTGTGACACTTAAGTGGCAGTCTCTCTAAAAGCGGTCCACTCGACTTCGGGACCAAAAATAATTTTCCCTCATTTTTTGTCAGTGAAATGGATTTGGCACATATATATAAAGAAGCAATTTATTATTTTCCAGTTTCTTATTTTTGCTTTGCTACGAGCAAAATTGAATTTTGGCGGAACAGGGGTTGCCGACCGTGATCAGAAAGGTAAAATTCACCGATTTTGTGAAGCGTGCTACGTCCCCTAAAATGCAGCTCACAGAATTTCGTTTTCATACAAATTCTAAGGTACATTCATTACTTAGACTGACGAAATATGGAAACTTTTCAGAAAATTTTAAGCTTACCAGAGAGGCTGGAAGACACCCTACTCTGAGGCCTTTGTTCACCTACTAAAATTTAGCCAAGTTTGAAGAAGAAAATCTCAAAAGTTGGGCCTAAATGAAGGCTAAAAAGCAGATCACAGTAAATTTCGTACCTTAATAAACCGTTCCATAAGTTCAAACCGCTGGGTATCTCCTTGGATTGCACGCGACAACAGATTAAAATCTGCCAGAATCAGTGTATTCACACAACTATTGCTCGTGTCAAAGTTTATTTGCATAACCCTTGCACTCGGTGAAAATATGTCTTCTGCCGTTCAGGTTCGTTTGTTGACCTTCTAAGTAGTGACAAAAAGCTTCCTTTAGTAAATGGATAAACTGGAGATCCAGTTTTGCGGTGCAGGTTGCGTTAAAGTTGATCAATTCTCAAGACTTGCGAGATACTCCAAAAGTAAATAATGGCTGTCACTAATTAACCGTTGCCGTCGTTCTGACAAGCTCCTTTGGTACATTCTCCCATAGATCGACGGAACGCTAGGAGAAGATGAAAGTAGTAAGTTTTCATTTACCGTTTTTATGACAACTGAATCCTGTATTACTACTAGCCTAATGACTACTACTAGGAACTTGAGCGTAAAAACAACAACAACGAACACTCACCGGTTATCTCTGAGAGGTGAGTTCGTCAAGTGCACCTGAATGAACACGACAGGCTTGAATGGAACCATGTTTTTCGATGAATGGTCTGTACTTCTTTTTCATGCTTGATGGCTGCTTGTATTTTACAATCAGCGCTTATGTAGCACTTAAAATGAACGTCGGGATCCGTTGATGCCACGAATGCAACACTAGCCTTATTTGTCACAATGTCACACAAGTTGTAACGTGACCAATATGGAGAATCCCCTTCACTGCGCGGGCCGATCAATATGTTTAGTTTTCAAGTGAAACTCGTTTCATTTCAATATTGAAATGGATAAACCCACCCATTGCTTTAATTTTTGGACTAGTGTAATCCTGTCAGTATGACCGAACGACGACACATTACAGCTTTTCAATTTTTACCTACTTTTCCTCCAAAAAATATATAAGGACTTGCTGACGCAGCAGAGGAAGTAGATATGCAAGTGAAATTCACTTTTTTCTTTCCTGTTTTCAGCCGTTCGTTTTTCACAGAAAACCTAATGGTCGACCCATGAAAAAATGAAGAAAATCAAGAGATAAGGCCAAGAAACTCAGCAGATGCGGAGAGAGCGATTTCTGGCTTTGTTGCTTATAGGACTAGTACCCTACCGTTTTTTCTCCGGAAGGATCCAGCATTGTTGGTCATAAAACTAGTTACGGGACCTATGCAACGGGGAGGGAAATATACACTACGATTGGCATGTGTTATTTAACATATTGACGTCAGCGTTTCATGCGTTTTTTCTGTTATTGATCAACTCATTTGACAATATTATGAGGAAATTCATTGTCAATAACAGGACAGACGCATAGGCCATTGCAGAAACGTGAGAGGACTGGGAAAGAGTATGGTTGTTTTCCATTTGTTTGAAAAATGAAAGATCAACTAAATTTGAGAGTCTTTACCAAGAATAGAAGTTTTTGGAGGAGGAAAATGGCAAAATGGTAGCTCCCCAAATATCACCCAAAATAGAGAGTTTGTATGTATTAGGTAGACAGGCGACAAAATTATAAGGGTTATAAGGGTTTGCTTAAAAGCCAGTAGAGAACTCCGCCTATTCTCTTGACAGTTTTGTTTCTTTGTTTTTCATTTTCACGTGATTATACTGTTGCACAATCTCACAGTATTTAAAATTCTGCTACTTGTATCCCGCCTTAGTCCGAAGATGATATAGATTTAAAAATTTGGTTTTATCAACGGAGTTGATAATGTAAATTGGCCACCGTGCAGAGATTCTAAAAGCTGACGTTTCGAGCGTTAGCCCTTCGTCAGAGCGAATCGAGGGATTATGGGTTACGTGTAGTTTTTATAGTAGAGTAGGAGCTACGCTATTGGTGGTAACATGGCAACGTGAAAAATAGGAATATATTAGTTAAATGAAAAGCGTTCGTTAATACCGTGAGGATTAAGGGTGCCGATTTGAAAGATGAATTTTTGTTCCAGATTCTTGCGGCTTTCCGTCGTACCTAGATGTAGGGAAAGGCCGCAGATAGCCATGTGTTTTTTGGAGTGGTTAGGCAGATTAAAATGGCGAGCGACTGGCTTGGATGCATCCTTGTCATTCTTCTCAACATCGCGAAGGTGTTCGCGGAATCGGTCACCTAGTCGTCTACCTGTCTCACCAATGTATAATTTATTGCATAACGTGCAGGTTATCTTAACAGATCGCTTAGGTCCCGATATCTTGCTAGTGTTAACAATGAAAAGACAAGTTTTGCATCGTGAGCGCGCGCATTTGAAAGTGCCGGGTTGCTCGTTAGTTTTGAGCGCACTTCTAACTAAAAAGTTGCCTGAGTTTTTGTCGCGTTTGAATGAAATAAGTGGAGGTTGCGAAAAGATTCTACCAGTCTCGGGATCATTTTGGAGTAATTTAAAATTACTAAGAATGATGCTTTTGACTGCGTGATTATGAGGATGGAAAGTGAGGGTGAATGGAATTCTGTCATTCTTATCTTTTTGTGACGTTTGTAGTGATGACTGTCGATCAAATTGTTGGGCGCGATGATGGCCCGCTTTGACCACAGAGACAGGATAGCCACGTTTTTCGAAGAACTGGCACATCTCCTCTGATTTGCTGGAAAAATCGGAGTCATCACTACATAGACTATAAAAACTACACGTAACCCATAATCCCTCGATTCGCTCTGACGAAGGGCTAACGCTCGAAACGTCAGCTTTTAGAATCTCTGCACGGTGGCCAATTTACATTATCAACTCCGTTGATAAAACCAAATTTTTGTATACTACTTCCCCACCGACGCAGCACCACAGTTTCTTTAGAAACTACCCCTTCATTCATGATATAGATTTATATCGAAATATTACAAGCACATAACATCGTTTCCTTGCATTTGTTGTCTATCAAGTTTAGTCACAATGCAATTACTCGGTATAGCATTTATTCTTTGTTTGTATGGAATTTTGCAACTTTTGCAAGGCTCCCATTTTGACAAATTTCCACTTAAAACTTGGTTGGGTAGCTTTTCATTCGTTAACCTTTCGGTTGGAATATTTAGATTTTCAATCTAATCAATATAAGAAACTCGCCCCAGTGCTCTCACGTTTCTGCAATGGGCTATTAAAAAGATTGCTTTTTACGATAACAAATTGTCAAATTGTCCGCTCTCGCTAATTGACGTGTCGCACAAATTACAGTTTCATGTGTCTATTCGCTTACTGACAATGAAAATTAGCCAATGAGCGCGGTAGGATTTCTGCAGTTATCGTTAAAATATATATCTTGCATCGATCCGGACCATCTGGAATAGAAATTCGTAACCTCAGAGTCATTCTTATCCTAACGATGTCTGTCAAAATCATAATAGCCGAGGAAAAACATCTTTTTGATATTTCGCGAGCATTATCATCGCTGAATTAAGAGTAGTGTTAATACAGTCTTATATTCACAACAAACACTAGACAGGACTGTTTGCCCGAACAGCAATCAATAAAAAAAAAAAGCAATTGAATCCTTTTGCCTGTAGTTCAACGCACACCACATCCCGTATTTTTTTTCAACAGAAATTTAAAGCCTTGGTAACAGTTACACCGCTAATTATCGAAGCTGCGCTGATGATGACGAGCCACGGAATCAATTTATAACATGAGCATTATTTCAACATGTCCAGATTGGTTGGAAATTTCAAAATGATGGCACGTGTCCTTGAGCATCGAGACTCATTGAATCCCATAGTTTTTAGCTGATCGCTCAGAAACAAGGGGCCCCACTGCTTAAAGAAGTTGATAATTATACACTATTTATGACCAAAACGGCTGAAAGCCTTACCCTTTGGGTCTGCACGTCCCTATATAGCCCATACGGGGAGTACCCCCAGGCAACCTCCTTCGAGCAAGGTAAGATGGCATGTCCCATCACTAAACTATTTGTTTCGCCAGCCTGAGAAATCAAAGACAAACTAGTTTTATGGCCAACAGTGCTGGGTCCTGCTGGAGAAAAAACGGTAGGGTACTAGTCCTATAATCAACAAAGCCAGAAATCGCTCTCTCAGCATCTGCTGAGTTTCTTGGCCCTATCTTTTGATTTTCTTCATTTTATTCATAGGTCGATCATTGGGTTTTCTGTGAAAAACGAACGCCTGATAACGGGAAAGAAAAAAAATGAATTTCAGTTACATATCTACTTTCAGCAACTCCTTATATTTTTTTGAGGAAAAGTATAAGTCGAAAAGGTGTAATGATTGTCGTCGTTCGGTTATACTGACAGGATTACACTAGTCCAAAAATTAAATCAATGGGTGGGTTTATCAATCTCGATATTGAAATGAAACGAGTTTTTCTTGACAAATCTATTCACCATCGCTAGCGCGCGCAGGGCAGGGGATCCTCCATAGCAGGTAACTGGTCACGTTAAAACTTGTGTGACATTGTGACAAATACAATACGGCTAGTGTTGCATTCGTGGCATCAACGGATCCCGACGTTCATTTTTAGTGCTACATAAGCGCTGATTGTAAAATACAAGCAGCCATCAAGCATAAAACAGAGGCACAGACCATGGCAAAACATGGTTCCATTCAAGCCTGTCGTGTTCTCAGGTGCACTTGACGAACTCACCTCTCAGAGATAACCGGTGAGTGTTCGTTGTTGTTGCTTTTACGCTCAAGTTCCTAGTAGTAGTCATTAGGCTAGTAGTAATACAGGATTCAGTTGTCATAAAAACGGTAAATGAAAACTTACTACTTTCATCTTCTCCTAGCGTTCCGTCGATCTGTGGGAGAATGTACCAAAGGAGCTTGTCAGGACGACGGCAACGGTCAATTAGTGACAGCCATTATTTACTTTTGGAGTATCTCGCAAGTCTTGAGAATTGATCAACTTTAACGCAACCTGCACCGCAAAACTGGATCTCCAGTTTATCCATTTACTAAAGGAAGCTT
>NC_090880.1:5698203-5700703 GCF_036669935.1 Montipora foliosa
AAGTGGAAGCAAAAACTGCGGGTATAAAATGATTTCTAAGACTTGAGCTTCTGTTCATTTAGTCTTTCCAAACTATATTTTTCTTGTCTCCTGAGCTCTATTTTGGGAATGCTGAATCATCGATTCCTACCAATCAAATAACAACACATTGTAGTGACTCACAGACGAGGCAGTAAACAACTTTCTGTTGACAATATGAGAGTTCATCAAAATTTATGAGATTTATCTAGCAAAAGAACATAGCCACCCAACGAGTAATTATTATCGGTAATTGTGTGTTCGGAAGGATGGTGGGTTAACATTTTCGAATATTCGAACTTAAACTTTCGAGGCGTACTAAGATTTTGGACATTTCTTCTGAACAGATTTCCTAGATATTTCAGAAAAGTAGAAGAAGAACGTTTAAATTTTACTAAGCTGAGTAAGAGTGAACTGTGACGCTGGAAGAAAATTTGAAGATTTATAACTTCTATCATTTTAGCCGTCGTTTTTTTGAGAATCATATTAAGGGCAAACGTTCCCTAAAATTTGCGGGAAAAAAGGACGACTACTTATAAATGTAAAGTTTTTTTTTATCAGACCCGTCACGATTGCTTTAACTTCAGGACAGGGCAAAAAAGCCATGAAGGACGTTCTACAGCAACCTGAAATCCCCGTAGAACATCCGACCAGATAAATATTTTGAAGGGCTGCTACAAACTCTCTAAACGAGCTTTTAAAGCATTGTGGAAAACATTTTAGGTGATTCTGACAACTTTTAAGACAACCGGCCGTTGGTGCCACGAAGAGAAACCCTCGTACGGGATGATGGAATAGTCAATATGTCTCTGTGCTATTCTCATCTTTGATTGATGGGTTTTGTGCTTCGGAATAAATTTGTTTATCAGAGATCATTAGAAAAAGCCTCTCGCTCATGGAAAACCTCGAGCTCAGATTTGCTGTTGAGCAAAATTCAAAAAACGTATTGATATCAGTCTATTTTATACAGCCACAGTTAGAGCTATAGATCAATTTATAAAACAAGGAAACGAGGTCGCGGCGCAATTAAATGATTTTTCGTTGGCAAGGAGGAGCCTTACAAGTTTGCCATTGAAGCTTGCCTTCATTTGCTGTTTCTGGAGAGCTTTGCTGGCCTCGGGAAATAGTCGAACACTTGACAAAGTAACTAATATTTTTAGCCAGAGTGAAGTGTGAAGAAATGTTCAGGTTAGATGTTTATCTTCGTTGTCGATCCTCTTTTTGTGAGGCATGTGTGTAAAGTAAGCTTAGAAGTGGTACCGTTTGTATTGCACCGAGCCCTAGGCCATGTGCATGGATTGATAAATTGGACTTGTAATGAACTGCCTAAGTGGTCGAGAACAAAGATCAGTCAAACGATACTAAAACACAAACAGCAAACGGCTTACGTCAAGCACAAATCTGCATAACGCCAAAGATGGAAGAAACATGTTTGATTTTGCCTGTTTTCTGTAGATACCAAGCAACTTCTTATAAGAGAGGGACGAGAGAGAGAGGCGTTGGAACAAGATAATTTTCGAGCTTTTGTGACCAGCAGCAGTTTCATTGAAACACAATACAAACGTTTCTTTGTTGACTCCGCACCACAAACACGCCAAAAACAAATACAGACTAAAGCCGGAATTTCCAAAAGACAATGAATCGAAAACACATTGAAAAGATTTCTCAACCATTTCCAACCTACGTTCGCAAGAGACAATATGTGACAAGCCATCCATTTGTAGGATTTGTTTCGTTGACATAGGCGTCGCAGCACGGTTAGGAAAATCGGACATTAAGGGCTTGTTTATATGGTCTCGCTTACCCGAGACAGCCCTCCTTCCCGAGACAACTTTACCGAGCGTCTATATGAGAATTGCGTGAGCGAGACAAAGTTGACCTTACTTAATTATGCATGTATTTTAAGACGCATCTTCAAAAAATGCGTATCATCATTCGCCTTTCTTTTTTGTTAAGTATGGTTGCGTTTTCACATTCAGCAAATGGACTGACAATCTTAACGCAGCATTAATATGTAGTTTAAATAAAGGCTGTTTATGAATCGAGAATTTTCCGTTGACAGTGTTGAGAATTATGGCGGGAAAAAACTTTTCTTCCGAAAGTAAACGCTAAAAACATGTATAAGCTCCCAAATTGTTGCTTCTTTGATTTTTATTTTGCTGTCTCGTCTCGGGTGGTCGAGCCAAACGGTTTACATGCGAACAAAGTTGTCTCACCTGCCAGGGTTACCCTACCTGCCGAGGCGAGACAACTCGCCTCCCCGAGTTGTCTCGCCCACCTCATGTAAACGGTTGATATAATAAACTAATGAGTGGGTAACTCGGGGGGAGGGTTGTCTCGTGTACTCGAGACCATATTGTAGCGAATGTACCCCCCTTAGGAAAGCTTGTGTACCAGTCCCGCGCAAAGTTAGTGTTGATGTCGGATTAAAAACACAGAAAGAAACTAATCGTCGCTGTGTTGTATTAAAGGAAAAGTACGG
>NC_090880.1:5703203-5705703 GCF_036669935.1 Montipora foliosa
TTTTAGATTTTGGAAGGTGATGACGTCACGTGAAAACGATCTATTGGTTGCTGAAACGATACGAGTCCGTTCAACTGACCGAGACAGGAAGTGACAAATTTAGCTAGATTAAATGAATGTAATCCATAGTAGAACGCAGATCCCGGTCTTCTCATTTTATGGTTAATAGATATAATATAATAAGAGTAGATTTAACTTGAATGTGGGCTGCTTCACTCGTAACTGCTCCTTCCGTACATTTTTATGAAATTACCAAAAAACTGCCATAGATTTTTACTAATAGTTTTTACTAATCCACGAAGATATCGTTCTCAGCAAAAATATGAAATAAGAATTAGCGGTCACCGTACTCGTTCAGGAGAAAATAGCCATTCCTTGACGGATTAAGCTTGGGGTCAATTAAAATCCACCATTTTATCAGTGTGCGCGAGCTAATGCGCACGCCAATGATGCCAGGAATTATGCGCAGTAGAGTTGCGCAATAAAAAACCAGGAAATCACCTTAAGCTTTTCAGACACGGTTACGGTTAAACTACATTGAGGAAACAGACATTAAATACTTGCCCGTCTTTTTGGTAACAGCCGGCCCTTGGACGAAACATTATATTGACTTCTGTTACCAAGGAATCTCCTGAAGTGTAATTTACTTACGTTGCTTCTCCTCATGCTAGGTTCCAGACCCTAACTTTCCTTTTCTTGGGGTCCATTTCACCCCGCGTATTGATGGCAGCGTTTGGCTTGGCCCCAATGCAGTATTGGCTTTCGCAAGGGAAGGATACAAACTCACAGATGTAAACTTCTCAGACTTAATAGATGCATTGGGATATCGGTATGTTGCTTTGCCGAAAGGGCATCTTTGTGTTAAATCATACTCGTACATCATACATTATTTGAAAGACATAATTTGCGACTCTGTCCCCGATCTTGCACATGAAAGGAAAAGTCGTCGGAAATGCGGCTGCCTCACTCTGATGAAAACATTATTTCAGTTTAAGTTGAGATTAATGGTCGTAACAGTGGTTACGAGGAGGATTTGAATGACTTGTTACTGATTGTTTCAGGGGGCTGAGAAAGCTGATGTTCCAGTATTTTACGTTTGGAGTTGGGGAATATTACAGAGGAATTTTCATATCAGCTCAAGTCAAGCAACTACAAAGATACATTCCTAGTCTTAAAGTCCAGGATGTAGAGAGGTAAGAGAAACGTAAAATAAGCTGTTCGCGATGAGTATTGGATAATAGAGACCTTAAGCAAGGACGACGACGACGGCTACGAGAACGTAGTCTAAAAATATTATTTCCCGTTACTGTATTAATTTTGCGATTACTCCATGTTGCTCGGCTTGGAAAGTGTGAATGCACAATCCAAGAATAAAATTGATGAGTACGGTGTGAATATTTAGAAAGAAAATTGAAAATTCATCGTCAGGTGCTCTCGTCCTCCACATGACCTCAAATTTGATCATTTCACGTCGCTGTCAAGACGAGAACGGCAAAGAAATGTATCAAAATGTAAAACGCACGTGCAGTGCGTGCAAAGCTATTGTTTTCGTCCACTAAATATGCAAATTTGCGGCGTTCTCGTAGCCGTCCTCGTCGTCCTTGCTTAAGGTCCCTAATATTTCCGGTCGTGTGGATGTGCACGCTATGAATTGAACATCTGCTCTGTGAAAGTGTGAATGGCAACTTGCTCTCCGGTCTGACAAAGTGACCCTCTACCCCTAACCCTAACCTTACACACCTAGACTGCTGCCAGTTTCCGCCAGGCACTACGATCGTTAACCTTGACCTTCCATGATTCAAGGACCACGCTTAAGAATGTCCTTTATCTTATCTTTAAAACGGAGGGAGAATCGACCTTGATTTGTTGAACCGCACAATCAATATATCATACCTTTTTGTGCGGTAAGCATTTTTTGTTTGGATTGTTGTAAATAGATAGTAATTTGTTGACTCTTAGACTTAACGGGACACGTAGAGACGCTTATCAAAATCCACGTGCGTCAAATTAGCGGTGAGGCGCACATCCGAAGCCAGTTCTCCAGGGTGTCCGCTGATGTTCAGAAATGCTCAACAGCATAAGCATCACTTACTTGCCCAGAAATACACACGCCTTATTGAGTGGTTTAACATGTGGGTATTCTGCGAGTTGCATAGTACGAGCAACGAGCAAAATGCCCGCACGTATTATATGTTAAACCTTTGAATAAGGGGTTTATTATTCCACTATTTACGCCATTTTATAGTATTTTGGCTTCTTCCTGCATTGACTGAGAATCGCATCGATTTCATAATAAGGAACGTGCGAATGACAAAAACAACACGAACGAAACCATTCAAATGTCTTTTTTTTTACTTAAAAAACGAAATGACGAGTTGACAGGCGATGAAAAGAGAAATTCTTGGGCTTCGCATCGTGTTGAAAACAATAAATCGTGGATAGCCGACGCTCAGAGAACAGAATCCTGCCATATGATTGGTTGCTGCCTAATCCCCCTGGG
>NC_090880.1:5713203-5718203 GCF_036669935.1 Montipora foliosa
ATGAGAGATTGTTTGTTGTCTCTACTTGCCACCGACATGAAATCAATGTAACGTGTTTATCACCACACGAGTGAAATGATTACCAGGTTTTTCAGTTTGCTGTGTTCTTATTCTGTCAGTCAAAGCGAGATAAAATTATCTGACATCACAGTAGAACTGAGTTCTATCAGTTAGAGACAGACTGCACCTAGTTGAAATGAGAAAGTGTGTCTATCTTAATTAACACAGGGTTGTTTATTAATCACCAGAGTTTGAAAACCTGAATATGTCCCCAAACTGAGCTGGTATTTTGCTCGCTCGCTTGCCACTGTGACTGAACTGTACTCGGCAAATGCTGTATTTCCATGAATGTCTTCCAAGTCCACGCGAAGCTTGTTGCTGCTGCTTACAGTCAGGCGATGAATCTTGTCCAGTCTAAGCCAAAACTCACCATTTAGATTACCAAAGCCTCGTTTGTAGGCGTCCCACGCGCGGAAGAAATCTACGGAGCCGTCTTGTCTTTTTTGAAAGACCGTCCATCCTCCGCCAGCCGTTTTTTGATCACAGTACACTTCAAATTCTCCCAAACCATCGGGATCAATTTTGTACACACCACTTATCTTTTCGCCGGAGTTGAAAACATCGGCGCAGGTCTTGTAGACTAAAAATTACATAAGCGGAATGAATTTCTGTCAGTATGTTTTGGTATTATCTCTATCCATATAAAACGTTGAATGGACGGCATAGAGGAAAATACTATACAGAGCTAGCAAATGTTTTTAAACTGAGCAATTGATCGTAATTTGATTGATTTTTGCGACGGAACAGATGCGAAAACGTAAACCACTGATGTTTTAGAAGTAACAGAATCTAAAATGTATACATGTAAATGCGCACCTTTGTCGTTAGAACCGCCAGTTCCGTTTGTCTTCAGCGCAGCGATTGCTTCTTTGATCTCAGTGAGTTGCTGCTCGATCTTCTTTCAGCAGTGTGGTCCGGCGTAAAAGTTGTTATTCACGTTGCACTGGGGTTTACTAATACCAGGGCTTTTTGTTGTTTGCACAGAAATTTTGGCAAATGTCCCAACGAAAATCCCGGTAAAAAGCAGAGCTAGCTGGAATGCCATCGTGCACTGGTTCTTTCAGGAAACTCTTTTGTGAAGTGGAAGCAAAAACTGCGGGTATAATATGATTTCTAAGACTTGAGCTTCAGTTCATTTAGTCTTTCTAAACTAGATTTTTCTTGTCTCCTGAGCTCTATTTTGGGAATGCTGAATCATCGATTCCTACCAATCAAATAACAACACATTGTAGTGACTCACAGACGAGGCAGTAAACAACGTTCTGTTGATAATAAGACAGTTCATCAAAATTTTATGAGATTTATCTGGCAAAAGAACATGGGCACCCAACGAGTAATTATTATTTCGGTAATTGTCTGTTCGGAAGGATGGAGCATGGGTTAACATTTTCGGATATTCGAACTTAAACTTTCGAGGTGTACTAAGATTTTGTACATTTCTTCTGAAAAGATTTCCTAGATATTTCAGAAAAGTAGAAGAAGAACGTTTAAATTTTACTAAGCTGAGTAAGAGTGAACTGTGACGCTGGAAGAAAATTTGAAGATTTATAACTTCTATCATTTTGGCCGTCGTTTTTTTGAGAATCATATTAAGGGCAAACGTTCCCTAAAATTTGCGGGAAAAAAGGACGACTACTTATAAATGTAAAGTTTTTTTTTATCAGACCCGTCACGATTGCTTTAACTTCAGGACAGGGCAAAAAAGCCATGAAGGACGTTCTACAGCAACCTGAAATCCCCGTAGAACATCCGACCAGATAAATATTTTGAAGGGCTGCTACAAACTCTCTAAACGAGCTTTTAAAGCATTGTGGAAAACATTTTAGGTGATTCTGACAACTTTTAAGACAACCGGCCGTTGGTGCCACGAAGAGAAACCCTCGTACGGGATGATGGAATAGTCAATATGTCTCTGTGCTATTCTCATCTTTGATTGATGGGTTTTGTGCTTCGGAATAAATTTGTTTATCAGAGATCATTAGAAAAAGCCTCTCGCTCATGGAAAACCTCGAGCTCAGATTTTGCTGTTGAGCAAAATTCAAAAAACGTATTGATATCAGTCTATTTTATACAGCCACAGTTAGAGCTATAGATCAATTTATAAAACAAGGAAACGAGGTCGCGGCGCAATTAAATGATTTTTCGTTGGCAAGGAGGAGCCTTACAAGTTTGCCATTGAAGCTTGCCTTCATTTGCTGTTTCTGGAGAGCTTTGCTGGCCTCGGGAAATAGTCGAACACTTGACAAAGTAACTAATATTTTTAGCCAGAGTGAAGTGTGAAGAAATGTTCAGGTTAGATATTTATCTTCGTTGTCGATCCTCTTTTTGTGAGGCATGTGTGTAAAGTAAGCTTAGAAGTGGTACCGTTTGTATTGCACCGAGCCCTAGGCCATGTGCATGGATTGATAAATTGGACTTGTAATGAACTGCCTAAGTGGTCGAGAACAAAGATCAGTCAAACGATACTAAAACACAAACAGCAAACGGCTTACGTCAAGCACAAATCTGCATAACGCCAAAGATGGAAGAAACATGTTTGATTTTGCCTGTTTTCTGTAGATACCAAGGAACTTCTTATAAGAGAGGGACGAGAGAGAGAGGCGTTGGAACAAGATAATTTTCGAGCTTTTGTGACCAGCAGCATTTTCATTGAAACACAATACAAACGTTTCTTTGTTGACTCCGCACCACAAACACGCCAAAAACAAATACAGACTAAAGCCGGAATTTCCAAAAGACAATGAATCGAAAACACATTGAAAAGATTTCTCAACCATTTCCAACCTACGTTCGCAAGAGACAATATGTGACAAGCCATCAATTTGTAGGAATTGTTTCGTTGATATAGGCGTCGCCACACGGTTGGGAAAATCGGACATTAAGGGCTTGTTTATATGGTCTCGCTTACCCGAGACAGCCCTCCTTCCCGAGACAACTTTGCCGAGCGTCTATATGAGAATTGCGTGAGCGACACAAAGTTGACCTTACTTAATTATGCATGTATTTTAAGACGCATCTTCAAAAAATGCGTATCATCATTTGCCTTTCTTTTTTCTTAAGTATGGTTGCGTTTTCACATTCAGCAAATGGACTGACAATCTTAACGCAGCATTAATATGTAGTTTAAATAAAGGCTGATTATGAATCGAGAATTTTCCGTTGACAGCGTTGAGAATTATGGCGGGAAAAAACTTTTCTTTCGAAAGTAAACGCTAAAAACATATATAAGCTCCCAAATTGTTGCTTCTTTGATTTTTATTTTGCTGTCTCGTCTCGGGTGGTCGAGCCAAACGGTTTACATGCGAACAAGGTTGTCTCGCCTGCCAGGGTTACCCTACCTGCCGAGGCGAGGGGTCCCCGAGTTGTCTCGCCCACCCGAGTTTTCTCGCCCACCTCATGTAAACGGTTGATATAATTTTTTAAACTAATGAGTGGGTAACTCGGGGGATGGGTTGTCTGGTGTACTCGAGACCATATTGTAGCGACTGTACCCCACATAGGGAAGCTTGTGTACCAGTCCCGCGCAAAGTTAGTGTTGATGTCGGATTAAAAACACAGAAAGAAACTTCTCGTCGCTGTGTTGTATTAAAGGAAAAGTACGGCCTAGAAAAACCGAGACGAAGTTGCGGGACCAAGTGAGTAATCCCGAGCGGGCAAGATAGCTCCATCCTGCCCGCTCGGGTAGCCAATCACAGTGCGGGATTTGGTTCATCTTGCCCGCTCATGGAGCTAGTCATATAATAATCCTACTGCAGTTAGTTGGTTGCGGACCAATCAGAGGCTTTGCTGTCATCAGACCCAATTCAATTCATCTTCCAAATCGGCACTCTTAATCCTGACGGTATTAACGAACGCTTTTCATTCAACTAATATATTCCTATTTTCACGTTGCCATGTTACCACCAATAGCGTAGCTCCTACTCTACTATAAAAACCACACATAACCCACAATTCCTCGATTCGCTCTGACGAAGGGCTAACGCTCGAAACGTCAGCTTTTAGGGCCGATTTACACGGTGCGATTTTTGTCGCATGCGACAAGCTCACGACAGGCCATAAGACATGACTTACGATTGTCGTAGCGTTTTAAAACATATTTTAAAATGCTACGACATTTTTCTGACGTACACAACAATCGTAAATCATGGGCCTGACGTAAGTCGTTCTCGCATGCGACAAAAATCGTACCGTGTAAATCGGCCCTAAGAAACCGGTTTTTTTATACTGAATAACCGCCTCAAAGTTGTTTGGCGCAGTGTATTGGTTGCTGAAACGATACGAGTCCGTTCAACTGACCGAGACAGGAAGTGACAAATTTAGCTAGATTAAATGAATGTAATCCATAGTAGAACGCAGAGCCTGGTCTTCTCATTCTGTGGTTAATAGATATAATATAATAAGAGTAGATTTAACTTGAATGTGGGCTGTTTCACTCGTAACTGCTCCTTCCGTACATTTTTATGAAATTACCAAAAAACTGGCCAAAAATATGAAATAAGAAGTACGGGTCACCGTACTCGTTCAGGAGAAAATAGCCATTCCTTGACGGATTAAGCTTGGGGTCAATGAAAATCTGCCATTTTATCAGTGTGCGTGAGCTAATGCGTGCGCCAATGACGCCAGAGACGCTAGAGAAATTATGCGCAGTAGAGTTGCTCAATCAAAACCCAGGAAATCACCTCAAGCTTCTCAGACACGGTTACGGTTAAACTACACTGAGGAAACAGACATTTAATTCTTGTCCCTCTTTTTGGTAACAGCTGGCCCTTGGACGAAACATTATATTAGCTTCTGTTACCAAGGAATCTCCTGATTTGTAAATTACTTGCGTTGCTTCTCCTCATGCTAGGTTCCAGACCCTAACTTTCCTTTTCTTGGGGTCCATTTCACCCCGCGTTTTGATGGCAGCGTTTGGCTTGGCCCCAATGCAGTATTGGCTT
>NC_090880.1:5723203-5743203 GCF_036669935.1 Montipora foliosa
ACTTTAAAACCTCTTTGTAAATAGCTTGACGCTGGCCTTTAGAAAAATTTGCTTGAGAGGGCAACACAGGTTGACAAGGTTCACTCTCGAATTCGAGGTGATAACCTTCAACACACTGTAGGATCCAAGGATCAGAGGTGATTTGACGCCAGTTCTCAACAAAGTTGGCTAAATTACCGGCGTAACTTACATTTACGCTTTGTTCTCCTTGCCCTTGTCGTAGCGACTTGGCTTCCCTCGGGAGAACTCTCTCTTGTTGTTGCTGTAGTTGTAACGACCTCAGTGCGGCGTGATGCGGTCGAGCGGTCCCGTAAAAAAGGACGTTTGTTTTCCCTTTCTTGGGCATAACTTTGGCCATGATCTTGTTGGCTTTCGTGATGTCCTCTACACTTTTGCTTAACGCATCTCCAAAAAGAAAGCGAGACAGAGGTGTAGACGGCGAACAGAGAGAGCAAAAATTCTTTGATAAATCGGGCTTTAGGAGGTCAGTGCGTTTCAGTGAGACTTGAAAAGAAGCATTGCCGATGAAAGACAAAGAGTCGCACAGGTAGTCGAGCAATACTTTCTGGTCCAACTCTGTCTTTACTTTCTTGCATTTAATTAGAGATTCAACGGCTAAACGGTAATTGCCTGAGCCGCGTGGACTGTTGATTTTTGAGCTTCCTGTGGCCCGACATCAAGCTTTCTTGATGCCCTAGGGAGATCATTCCAGGTTCCTGGATTAACCCCTGGTACTGTTAACAAATTACAGTTCTCTGGGGAGCAATACTTTTCAGCTAACGCTTTGAATTTGTTCTCAATGGGCTTCTTGGAAAAAGCCTCATTAATTCTTTTGGCCAATATATCTGACACCATTGGGTCAAGACATTCATCACCATTGAAAATGGATGTTGAAATTCCCTAATCCTCTGTTGACTCGTCCGTTTGATCTTCATCAAGGATTCATCGGAGGATTCTAAAAGATCGTTAACGGTGGGGTGAGAAGACGAGTCATTCTACTCCGTCTTTTTCTTTGCTTAGGAACACTGCTCAGACTTTTGAGTTGCTGAGTTACACTGCTCAGACTTTCGGCGCTTCGATGGCCGTTCAGGCGTTGAGTTAGAGGTCTTGCGCTTAGAATATGAAGTCGTTTCTTTATCAGAAATTTGCTCCAAAACATCCGAGTCCTCGTTGAACGTCCTCTCTTGGAACGTTGAGATCTTTTCCAAGGATCTGTGGAGCTGTGAAAACCCCAAAGCTTGTCCTAACTCTTCCACTTGAGCTGTGGTGACGCTTGTTTTAGGCTCTTTTGTCGAAAGATCGGGAGGCACCTCTTCATCGTTTGAAAGATCGACATCGTCGTCGACCTAATGTCCTTCCATATCTAAAGCTTGGAAATGGCAAAGTATCAGAGAACACGATAAAATTAAAAAATATCTTCAGAGTAGTTTACCTGCTTCGAACTGCACGAGAAAAGAAGAGGGTGCTCGTGGTATTCACTCGGTGTTATATAGCCTGTCTTCATTTACATAACAATAGTCTTCAAAGGTCGGTTTATTGCGCATGCACACAAAGGAAACGCATAATGATGTCATAATGCGTAACATGGATGAGGAGAATACTGAATTTGGAAGAAATTGACAATTAAGAATAATCCTTCAATTGAAGGACAGACTTGGTTGAATTGATCGTCCTCTTCCCTAGAACATTTTTTCACTCTCCCCAGCTCTCCAACACTTTTTACTATCCAACATGGCGGCGTTATCCTACGATCCCCATCAAAAGACGCCAGCACTGCAGGCTATAAGCAGAAAAGGGTAGTAAGGTGGATTTAATACTTTTTGGCCTCCATGCCTGGTTGTTCTTTAGTGTGGAAGAGCTTTTATCGCTGATACATTGTGACGAATTTAACAAAACTATTATCTCTATATTTCAATTTTTAGAAGTCAGTGTAATTACTTGTTAATGTAGTAGCCTTAGATGTATGTGATTTACTGGGTTGCTAGAAACCAATACCATACTACCACGAATCGTACTCGTTAAGCAAAAAGTCGGTATTTAAATTCTTGAAACACAAATTGTAAATTTTTGGTGTGGAATGGAAGGTAGTATGCTTAAGGCTTCTAGCAAATGAATTGGACTACTGCTCTTGTTGTCTTTGAGTGAAACAGTATCTTAATTAATGACTCGGATTTTTTTCCCGTTTATCCCTGGATCATTATTAGAGGGATCCAAAGATAGTGATGAAGTAAGATAGAAGTGATCCTCGCACTTTGTTAGACGCATTTGTTCTCGCGAAAGGACTAATAAATAATAAATTTTAAAGTTAAATTGCAGGTTATAGACGAATGATAGAAGTGACCTTCGCACTTATCTGGACAGTTTGCTCAAATTTTCCCGATCAGTTCGAAGATCACCTCTATCTTTTGTCAATAAGCGGCAATTCAACTAATATACCTTTCTTTCTTAGTGATTGCGTATTGTACGCTTAACAAGTTCATGTGATGGTTGCCTGCCAACAGACAAATTCAAAGGTACAAATTGGAGCGCCTAACCTCTTTTGTTATGCTCTACCCATGAAGCTACAAAAAATGGATCTCGGCTCCCCATTTAAAGTCATGTGATAAATGTGGTAAAGCAGCTTCAAAGTGGATGCTCCAGGTTCAAATCATGCCCAGGGGCTGCTTTTACTTTTTTCTTTTCTTTTTCATACCACAAGTCTTGGGACAGAGTGACCCAAATGGAGGATAATACTTCATTTAAGACAAACTGACAATAATGGATAATCCTCTATTTGAGGAAGAGATCGTGTTTAACAAAACTCGTCCACCCGAGAAAAGGTGGCTGCTCGACTGATTTAAAGAGACTGCTCGCAGTGTATTCTGACTCTTGAGTCCGACCCAGAAACCATCATATCCCTTTGTCACAGTCAGAATACAACATTACCATCAATAGTTACCTTATCAATTTCTGTAACTGGCTTTTAATTAAAAAAATAATTTAATAATTCGAGATATTTACCCAGGAAGCTCCACTCACCCGGAAGTGGTTTTCACGGAGGTCCTGCATCTGGATCCAATAGGAATTAATTTAGAGATATTAGGGAAGTGAAGTGAGGCAGTTGCAAAATTTATCCGCAAGTGTTATAGTCACCCAGTTACCAATGACGAACAAATATCAGGTGTACAATTTCCATTTAACCAGACAATTGAAAATTTTAGTGTCATCCAAAGTAAAGGGGTAGCTTAATATCTTTCAATATTCTCTTTTTTGAAATTGTTGCTGCTTTAGGTTTTTCTGTGGAAGGGGCTTGTGAGAGCAAAAAGGCAGTAAATTGTTGAGAGAAGGCAATTTACTTTTCTTTCTTGAAAAATAAAAGGATGAACACTATCATGCAGACAAGGAAAAAAAGAAGAACATTTATCATTGGTCATCATTAGCCAACTTTATTAAAGCATTCCCAGCTTACTGCTTCTGTGAAACTAAGCAAGTACGTACTGATATATCTAAATCTACCGGATGATAACATGCGCGGTATGCTACTAATATGTAATCACAAGAAATTTCTTGTTGTGAAACCTGTTGAGTGTTTTACACAGTTGTGCGAGTTAAGCAGTTCGATTCATTGATGACCAATAAGATCCATCCCCTGGTTAGCAACTGATAATAACGGGAATGTCACGGATACAAATAACACAGAGGCTTAAAAGTTCTGTGGTCGTATTTTCATCTCAGACCGCTTGACAGAGTAGTAACTATTTTTCCAATGATACCAGGTCATTCCAATTGCATCGGTCTTTCCATTAAGATACAGACCATTCAGGTTGGAGGAGTAACAAATCTTGTACCACCAGGCACCTTTATTTGCTAACGCACAGTTGCCTGAATAGTTATCATTATCGCGATCCTTGGTGGTAAACGCATGGCCACGGTGATAGCCAAGGGAATCACCTGCAGTGCCTGAATGAAAATAAAACGAATTAAATAATCAAAATAAGAAGCAGTTTTAAAACTTTTTTAAAATGCTAAAAATTGTTGATCATGACTAAAACACCACACGAGTACATACGGGTAACATACCAGTAACATACGAGTAACATACGGAACATACGGATACATACGAATACATACGACTAACATACGACTAACATACGACTAACGCACGGATACATACGACTAACATACGGATACATACCAATACATACGAGTAATACGAGTGTTTTTCTCATAAACTAAGCTCTAATTATAAGCCTTGCAAGCATTTTTGCACGTCAGCAAACACGTTCCCCCCCCCCCCCCCCCAAGGCTTTCGTTACATTTAGTCACAGCAAAATAAATTCACATGGAGTGCAAAACCCTTATCTTGCGCTGCAAGATGACAATATATTTTGGATGTCGCTGACGCCGTATGACGTCAGCAGATCCGCCATCTTGATTTCACTATTTCACCTTAGTTGCCTTTTTTAATGGCAAAAAAATCGGTGCGAAATCAAGCCAGAAAGCTTAAATGTAACCATGTACATGTAAAAATGGAGAAGAATTATGTTTAAAATGTCGAATTTTGGGAACAGTTGACACATTAAAAAATGCGCAAGCAATAAACGAACAGCTGCTTAAAGTTTCAGGAACAGAGTAAATCTCCTTTCCAAAATTTGTAAAATTTGAGGGGGTGGCATCCAACCCTTTCTCACCTCATTTACAAAACCCTGAGGGGGTGTCATCAATACCCCCCGTTCCTCCCCCCCCCCCCCCCCACCCACACTGTAATTGTGCTCGCGGGGAAATTAGCAAGTTGACAGAGACGAGACAATTGTAACACAACTTTGTATTTAAGTCCTAAATCCTTTGATGAGAATAATCCGATGTCACAACACGATAACAAGAACGAGAAGCAAAAAAGCGAACCTCACTCTCTCCAGTCCTTTTTCATTTTTCACGTCACGCTTCAAGTCCCATGCTTCCACTACAACACACTCACTCACACACACTTCATATCAGAGGTCCAAGGGGTATGTATTTTTCGCATCAAGATATCACGAATTACAAAGCTATTAAAGCCGTCAAAAGCTCTTAACAATTCAAGAAATAATGAAACGTTCCTTGCATCACTAAATAACTAAATATTTATTGACGGTATGTAAACCCTGTTGTATTGATTGGCAATTAAAGTTTCACTAAACCTGCAAAACTAGGCAATAGAACAAAACATTTTGTCTTTACTCTGTATGTCAGACAATTGATTATTACGCTCTTCAATCTGTTCAGTGCACGGTAAAGATCGAACGCGTGAAGACCATCCACTGCGCGACAGGCTATTTTTTGCGCACATCAGATTACCAGGCATGACCCCAGGCCACCAGTTTAATATCAAATATCTTTGCTCTTGTAACGTAAACTTTCCTTAGTCGGGGAAGTAATGCGTAATATTTTACTTAAGTTGTCGTTACTTTGCATAAACATTTACTGGTATGAATTTTACTCGTATATTTTCGTATTTTTTTACTCGTATGTATCAGTATGTTAGTCGTATGTATCCGTATGTTAGTTGTATGTATCCGTATGTTACTCGTATGTTAGTCGTATGTGTCCGTATGTTCCGTATGTTACTCGTATGTTACTCGTATGTTACCCGTATGTACTCGTGTGGTGTTTTAGTCATGATCAAAATTGTTAAGACGCACTTGAGATTGTTTGTTGTCTGTACTTGTCACCGACATGAAATCGATGTAACGTGTTTATCACCACACGAGTAAAATGCTTAACAGGTTTTTCAGTTTGCCGTGTTTAGGCTAAGTCACTGGCTTACATATACAACTTATTGTGTCAGTCAAAGCGAGATAAAAGTCTCTGACATCACAGTAGAATTTCTATCAGTTAGAGACAGACTACACCTAGTTGAAATGAGGAAGTGTGTCTATCTTAATTAACACAGGGTTGTTAATCACCAGAATTTTCAAACCTGAATATTTTCCCAAACTCAGCTGGTATTTTGCTCGCTCGCTTGCCACAGTAACTGAAGTGTACTCAGCAAATGCTGTATTTCCATGAATGTCTTCCAAGTCCACGCGAAGCTTGTTGCTGCTGCTTACAGTCAGGCGGTGAATCTTGTCCAGTCCAAGCCAAAACTCTCCATTTAGATTACCAAAGCCTCGTTTGTAGGCGTCCCACGCGCGAAAGAAATCTACGGAGCCGTCTTGTCTTTTTTGAAAGACCGTCCACCCTCCGCCAGCCGTTTTGTGATCACAGTACACTTCAAATTCTCCCAAACCATCGGGGTCGATTTTGTACACACCACTGATCTTTTCGCCAGAATTGTAAACATCGGCGCAGTTCTTGAAGACTGAAAATTACAGAAGCAGAATGAATTTGTCAGTTAAGTTTTGGTTTCATTCTTATTTGGAGCCTCTAAAAAGTAAGAATGGGCGTAATAGAGGAAAATACTACTATACATATCCGGCATGCAAATGTTTTAGAGGCAATTGATTGACCTAAATCTGAGTGCTTTCTGCAAGGGATTAGATGGAAAAACTTGAACCACTATTGTCTGAGAAGTGAACAAAGAATTTAAAATTTATAACTGCAAACCTTTGTCATAAGTGCCGCCAGTTTGGTTTGTTTTGAGCGCAGCGATCGCTTCTTTGATTTCAGTGAGTTGCTGCTCGATCTTCTTACAACAGTGTGGTCCGGCGTAAAAGTTGTTATTCACGTTACACTGGGGTTTACTCATGCCAGGGTTTTTTGTTGGTTGCACAGACGTTTTGGCAGTTGTCCCAACAAGAATCCCAGTAAAAAGCAGAGCAAGCTGGAATGCCATTATGCACTGATGCTTTCAGGAAACTCTTGTATGAAATGGAAGAAAAAATGCAAGTATAAAATGATTTTTAAGACTTGTGTTCCAGTTTATTTGGTCTTTCCAAACTAGATTTTTCTTGTCTCCTACGCTCTATTTTGGGAATGCTGAATCATCGATTCCTACCAATCAAATAGAAACACATTATAGCGGTAACTCGAGGCAGTACGACCAGTAGACAAGTTTTTTTTGACAAGTAGAAGACAATGTCACGAGGTAGTAGACAACTTTCTTTTGACAAGAAGACAGTTTCTCAATATTTTATGAGAAGATTTATCCAGTGAAATAACAGGGCACTTTACGAGTAATTTAGGTAAATATCTGTTCGGAAGAAGGTGGGTTAGCATTCGAAAATTCGAACTCAGACTTTTGAGGCGCACCAAGATTTTGGACACTTTTCTCAACAGATTTCCTATTTTCCTTTTCGGAAAAGTAGTGAAGAGTGTGAAGAGTGCGTAGAAATTTCGAAACCACATTGAAGAACGCTAGTGAGTTGAGCAAGAGTCAACTGTGACATTGGAATAAAATTTGAAGATTTTTCATAACTTCTATCATTTTGGCCAGAGTTTGTTTGAGAATCGTATCTTAAGCAAACGTCCCTTAAAACTTTCGGGGAAAAAGCATGACAACGTAATGTTAATATGTTTTTTTTAATCAGACCCGTCACGGATGCTAGAACTGTCGGAAGAAGTAATTACTACAGACTTGACTGAACCCGGGTGACTGAAATTCCCCTAGAACATACAAACCGATAAATATTTTGAAGGACAGCTTCAAAGTCACTAAACGAGCTTTTAAAACATTGTGGAAACCATTTTACCTAATTCCGACAAATTTTAAGACAAGCGGCCGTTGGTGCCACGAAGAGAAAACCTCGTACGGAATGATGGAATAATCAATTTGTCGTGCGGCTTTATTTTCATCTTTGATTGATGGGTCCGTGCTTCGGAATAAGCATGTTTATCAGAGATCATTAACAAAAGCTTCGAAAAGCTTGTCCCTCGTGGAAACCCTCGAGCTGAGATTTGCTGTTGACTAAAATTAAAAAAAAAACATATTGATTTCAGGTCTTATGCAGCCATAGAGCTATGGACCAATTTATAAAACAGGGAAACGAAGCCGCGGCGCAAGTAGATGACTTTTCGTTGACAAGGAGGAGCCTGACATGTTTGCCATTGAAGCTTGCCTTCATTTGCTATTTTTGAAGAGCTTTGCTGACCTCGGGAAATAGTCTAACAGTTGACAAAATAATTACCATTTTTAACCAGAGTAAAGCCGAGTGAAGAAATGTTCAGGTCAGATATTTATCTTCGTTGTCGATCTTCTTTTTGTGAAGCATATGTGTATAGTAAGCTTGGATGTGTTGTCTGTGTATTTCACCGAGCCCTAATCCATGGACTTCTCGATAGACCGGGTGTATGGATTACTAAATCGGACTTATAATGGACTGCGTAAGTGGTCGAGAAGAAAGATCGCTCATACGATTCTAAACACAAAGAGAACACTGCTAACGTCAAGCACAAATTTGCATAACGCTAAAGATGAAAGAAGCAAGTTTGGTTTTAGCTGAAGTTTTGCCAGTTATCTGCAGATACCAAACAACTTCTTAAAAGAAAGGGAGTGGAGATGGAGAGGCGTTGGAAGAAGAGAGTTTTTAAGCTTTTGTGACAAGTAGCAGTTTCATTGAAACGCAAATTTGAATGCTAAAGTTCTTGTGTTAATTCCGGATAACAAACACGCCAAAAACAAATACAGACTAAAGCCGGAATTATCAAAAGACAATGAATCGAAAACAAATTGAAAAGATTTCTCAACCATTTCCTACCTACGTTTGCAAGAGCCAATGTTTAACGAGCCATCAATGTGTAGGACTTGTTTCTTTGATATAGGCGTCGTCACACGGTTGGGAAAATCGGACATTGAGTGGTTAAGTTTTTAGTATTGTTAGGCCAATAATAATTATTATTCAAGTTCGATTGTTCGTCAGTGTAGAGTTTTGTTTTCGTTTTCGATCAAGTACAGAATAAGGTCAAGAAACACGTCAGGATGGCGTTCAGAGCCCGATTCAAGATGTTGCATTTAGCTCGTGGAATCCCACTGCAGTTAGTTGGTTTCGGACCAATTCGAGTGCGTTGCGGTCATCGGACTCAATCTCATTGTTCATTCAATATTTGGCTAGAGTAGTATTTTAAATTTAGATAATACCGTAAGCTGGTGGGCCAATGATAAACACGAGAGATTGACATTTGTGAGTTATGGACTTTTCACGAAAGTGTTGAGGACAATGATACATACGAGGTGATACTGATGTAAAGTTTTTTTTCGTTTTGGCTGGCTTCCTGTAAACTTTAATCCTTGGTTTTACTATTCCACGAAGACACCGTTCTCAGCAAAAATATGAAATAAAAAATGGGGGTCACCGTACTCGTTCAGGGAAAAAAATAGTCATTCCTTGACGGGTTAACCTTGGCGTTAATAAAAATCCTCCATTTATTAATGTGCACGACTGAATGCGCGCGCCAATGACGCCAGAAATTATGCGCAGTAGAGTTGCGCAATGAAAAACCAGGGAATCACCTTAAGCTTCTCAGACACGGCCATTATATATCATATTAAACTACACTGAGGAAACAGACATTTAATACTTGCCTCTCTTTTTGGTAACAGCCGGCCCTTGGACGAAACTTTATATTAACTTCTGTTACCAAGGAATCTCCTGAAGTGTAAATTACTTACCTTGCTTCTCCTCACGCTAGGTTCCAGAGCCTAACTTTCCTTTTCTTGGGGTCCATTTCACCCCGCGTTTTGATGGCAGCGTTTGGCTTGGCCCCAATGCAGTATTGGCTTTCGCAAGGGAAGGATACAAACTCACAGATGTAAACTTCTCAGACTTGATAGATGCATTGGGATACAGGTATGTTGCTTTGCCGAAAGGCCATCTTTGTGTTAAATCATACTCGTACATCATACATGTGGTGTACTGGGAAGTAGCCTATATCCGGGAAACCACAGTGATACGTTGTTGTTGATTAAAAAGGCTGTTGTGCTTGGATTACCGACTTCCTGTCGTTTTATTTCGATTACAAACACTACATTTGCGACGAGGATTTGCCTCAATGGCTGAGAGAGCCCTTCCAACGCTAGATCTATCGGGATCTTCATCATAAGTGGCAAGCAACTGGAAGAAGTGGAAACGAGCATTCGAGTATTACGCTGAAGGAAAAGGCTTAGACAACGCGAGGAAGAAAACTTCACAGCTTCTGCACTATGCAGGAATGGAGGTAAAGGATATTTTCGAAGATCTTGTCGACCCCGATCCGGCGGGTAATCAAGATCCCTATGCAGTCTGTATGAGGAAGCTTGATCATCATTTTCGCTCTGACGAAAATATTCCATTTGAGCGCCACGTTTTCCGGCAGTTGGCGCCGACGGATGGCGAACCAGTTGATAAATTTGTTGTGCGTCTCCGTCGACAGGCAAGGTATTGTAGTTTTGGTGATGCTCTCGATGACAACCTACGAGATCAGTTAATTGAAAAGCTGCCCGACATAGGATTGAAAAAGAAGCTGTTGGAGACCAGAAACATTACTTTATAGCAAGTTTTGGAGAAAACAAGAGCTTCGGAAGCGGCGGGACAACAAGTGAAGCACATGGCGGGTGTATCGGACGTAAACGCAGTCGGACGAAAGGAGGATAAGACAAATGATCAGTCAGTGAAAACGTGCTTCAGCTGCGAAAAGGCAGGACATTTCTCACGGGATCCGTGCTGTCCAGCGAAAGGTAGGAAGAGTTCCAGCTGCTCAGTGTATGGCCATTTTGCAGTGTGCTGCAGAAACCTCGACCGAAATGCACCTAAGACAGGAAGAGGCCTTCATCCAAAGAGCACCCGTGGCAATCGTAAGGCGTTCAGTAGACAGACAAACCAAGTGGAAGATTATTTGGCGGGTAGCAGTCAAGAAGAAGAAAACCCCGCCTTTGCGTTGTTTACTGTGATGGAAGAAAATGAGGAGGGTCTTTGCAAAGTGTCGACCGCACGTCACGTACCGACGATGAATGTGAGTATTGATGGAATTGTTCAGGAAGTTTTGATTGACTCAGGGTCTGTGAGCAATTTGATGGGGGAAAATGATTTTCAGAAATTGAAGAATGCTGGTTTCAAGGGGAACCTCGAACATTGTTCAAGGAAATTGTTTGGCTATGGGGGCAGAGAAATTGAGGTCATTGGCCAGTTCAAAGAGGAAATTTCGGTGGGAAATGCTAAGGTAACTTCCAATTTTGTTGTAGTTAAGTGTGGGCGTTGCATATTGGGGAATGCTACGGCCAAGGAGCTAGGTGTTCTCCACATTGGTCCAAAGGTCAGTCCCATTGGCGGAAGTTGTAATGAGTCAAGAGTGACTTTGCCAACCAGCTCAAAGCTCAGTACCCTAAAGTGTTCACAGGAGTTGGCAAACTAAAAGACTTTGAGTTGAAACTGCATGTTGACCCCAATGTACCGCCTGTGGCACAAAAGTTAAGGCGAGTTCCGTTTGCGCGTCGAGACAAATAGAAAGCCAAGATCGATGAACTGTTAGAGGGGGATATCATTGAGAGAGAGGAAGGCCCCACTACATGGGCTAGTCCGGTTGTCGTAGCACCCAAGCCGTGAGGTGAGATAAGACTTTGTGTGGACATGCGTCGCGCAAATGAGGCCACTATGCGCGAACGGCGTCCGATACTTACTGTTGATGAAGTACTAGAAGAACTAAATGGCAGTACTGTCTTTTCGAAGCTAGATCTGCGTCATGATTTTCACCAGGTGGAGCTGCATGCAGATTCCAGGGACATTACCACCTTTGTAACACATGAAGGTTTGTTCCTCGCTGATGATGTGATTGTTCACGGAAAGACAGTTGTGGAGCATGACCAGAGCTTACACAAGCTGTTAGCTAGGCTGGAAGAAAAGAATCTTTCCTTGAATGGCGAGAAGTGTACCTTTGGAATGGGTAAAGTACTTTTCATGGGCATTCTCCTTTCGGAGCACGGCATCGGGCCTACCAAGGAAAAGGTGCGGGCAGTAAAAGAAGCAACCCGTTCGTCGTCGGCCTCCGAAGTGAGAAATTTCCTGGGTCTTGTGGGATTTAGCTCGAGATTTATTCTTGATTTTGCGACCAAGGGAGAACCTCTGCGAGTACTATGTCGAAAGGATGAGAAGTTTCTATGGGGTAAGGCACAAGAGGAGGCTTTCAACACGCTGAAAGAAGACATGGCATGGCTTACTTTGACCGGGAAGCACCCACAGAAGTCATAGCAGACGCCAGCCCAGTGGGACTTGGTGCGGTTTTGGTTCAGGAGGTAGACGGGGAACGCCGTGCAGTATGTTATGCCAGTAGAAGTCTTAATAACACTGAACGCCGGTACAGTCAGACTGAAAAGGAAGCACTTGCGCTTGTTTGGTCCTGCCCGAATTTGACCTAAGGACTGGCGATTTATGAAACCTGGTTTTCTTTGAATAAAGAAACCAGGTTTCAAAAAAATCGCTTAAATCAAGTTAAATCGGTAAAATAACGACACAAGGAGCAAACAACACACGTATGGAATAAGGTAAACCATTTGTATTGAATATTTCCGCTTTTAACTACCTCCATGGATATCTTGTAGAATATCCCATACAAACCCTTATAATTCGACGCTATATTGTGCTCCTTGTGTGGATCATAAAGAGAGCTTGGGCTGCCTGTGATAGCTCACGCTCAGAGAACACAATCCTGCCGTATGATTGGTTGCTGCCTTATCCCCTTGGGATATGTACAGCGTGCGAGTCGATCTAAAAACAACTTGAGACATACAACCTATGGAAAAGGGTATGTAAGGGGGATGCACTCTCCCCTCTTATTTTATCTTGGCTCCATTTACTTACGATTCTGCATGTTTTTATCAACCAACCAGGGGCCCTGCAAGTGTTCGTGCACAGGCCATGGACCTTGAATTGAAGGAAATTTAGTGGAAGACTTTGTGTTCGACGGAGGAGTAGGGGACATCGAAAGCCGAGTGCTGCATGTCAGAAATGCTCCATCTCCCGGGGCAACCTCGTCTTTGTCCATTGCTAAAATGGTTGCCGAGAAGGTCCAGGAGCGGTTTAATCTTTAGCATCAATGAAGATAGCACATTTTTATTGGTGCATATTCGAAATTTGGCGGTTGTGCTACATTAATCAGCAAATTGAGGATAATGTGATGGGATGAATGATTTATCTTCATGCTCGTTCCAGTAATCCAGTTCAACCATAAAAACACGAGTAACGTCTAATGAAGTTGTAATAAAGGATAGGGATTTGAAAGCTAAAAGCTGAAGAGCGTGCAGAGCCGACATTTTTTGACAGCAAAGGCTTGTTTAAAGACTAAATGTTTTAAACGCAAGTCCGCCATTTTGAAGGTAGAGCGGAATTGGCGCGAGATAGGCCCCCTCCCCAACTACAAGTGTAAATTGATCAACACGATTTCTTCCTCAAATGAAGGGGTATCCTTCATTGTCAGTTTGCTCCAAATGAAGCATAATCCTCCATTTAGGTTACTCTGTCACAGGATTTCTGGTAGCAAATAAAAAGAAAAAAAAAGTAAATGAAGCAACTGGACAGGACTTGAACCCAGAGCACCCACTTTGAAGGAAGTGTCCAGTTGCTTTTTTCCCTTTTCTGGCTTGAGGACTTCTATCTGGCGATGAAATAGTTGTTGGCAAAAGCCGCTTGAATCTACCAGAATGGTCATCAACTTCCATCACAGCCGAGTTATCCTTCTCTCTTTTCAAGTTTGAGGCGATGAAGGTATGGAAATCAAATGCGTTCCGTATTTTCCTACCACAGGCATGACATACTCGATCAGAGAACGTGTCTGATTTTTCAATTTCCAGTCCAATATGTGAACAGAGTTCTGCCAAAGTCAGACCTTGTATGCATCCTTCGCGCTTCGAGACCTTGAAAAGGTTTTTCGTTGAAATATACGAATTTTTTTTAATTCTCCGTATTTAATCTTTAGCGGACAACAACACAATCTACAATTATCATTGACGCTTGAAATAGCCCGTTCAACATTGGCAGGCTTTTTCGGCGTATCGCCCTTCGTAGCCATCGAAAAAGACGAGAGAGCATGAGGATTTGTTTTGATTTCTTGCCAAACGCGCCACACTTTCGTGAAGTTTCATATTACTATCAAGCCTATGATTGGCTGGGGAAATTGAAACCAGACAAGTTGTCACCGCTGGTGTCAAAATGATGTGAAGGGGGCGGCAGTCAAAAACCCCTCGAATGCGGGCAGGCGGTTTTTAATTTTCTCGCGGCTTCGCCGCGCGTTCTCGCGTGCTTCGCGCGCGATTTTCGCGTCTTCGCCGCTCGTGCGCCCAGCTCGACAAAAAACCGCCATGCTACGCAGGCTAGTGAATTGTTGAGAGAAGGCAATTTTTACTTTTCTTTCTTGAAAAATAAAAGGATGAACAGTATCATGCAGAAAAGGAAAAAAAGAAGAACACTTATCATTGGTCATCATGAGCGAACTTTATTAAAGCATTCCCAGCTTACTGCTTCTGTGAAACTAAGCAAGTACGTACTGATATATCTAAATCTACCGGATGATAACATGCGTGGTATGCTACTAATATGTAATCGCAAGAAATTTCTTGTTGTGAAACCTAGTGAGTATTTTACACAGTTGTGCGAGTTAAGCAGTTCAATTCATTGATGACCAATAAGATCCATCCCCTGGTTAGCATTTGATAGTAACGGGCATGTCACGGATACAAATGACACAGAGGCTTAAAAGTTCTGTGGTCGTATTTTCATCTCAGACCGCTTGACAGAGTAGTAACTATTTTTCCAATTATGCCAGGTCATTTCCCTCGTATCGGTCTTGCCATTAAGATACAGACCATTCAGGTTGGAGTAGTGAGAATTCTTGTACACCAGACACCTTTATAGTCTGACGTACAGTTGCGTGAATCGTCGATGTCGTTATCGCGATCCTTGGTGCTAAACGCTTGGCCGCGGTGATAGGCAAGGGAATTATCTGCAGTGCCTGAATGAAAATAAAACGAATTAAATAATCAACATAAGAAGCAGTTTTAAAACTTTTTTAAAATGCTAAAAATTCTTAAGACCCACTTGAGATTGTTTGTCAACGACATGAAATCGATGTAACGTGTTTATCACCACACGAGTGAAATGATTACCAGGTTTTTCAGTTTGCTGTGTTCTTGTTTTTTAGCTAACTTACTGGCTTACATATACAACTTATTCTGTCAGTCAAAGCGAGATAAAGCTCTCACAGTAGAATTTCTATCAGTTAAAGACAGACTGCACCTAGTTGAAATAAGAAAGTGTGTCTATCTTAACACAGGGTTGTTAATCACCAGAATTTTCAAACCTGAATATTTCCCCAAACTCAGCTGGTATTTTGCTCGCTCGCTTGCCACAGTAACTGAAGTGTACTCAGCAAATGCTTTATTTCCATGAATGTCTTCCAAGTCCACACGAAGCTTGCTGCTGCTACTTACAGTCAGGCGGTGAATCTTGTCCAGTCCAAGCCAAAACTCTCCATTTAGATTACCAAAGCCTCGTTTGTAGGCGTCCCAAGTGCGGAAAAAATCTACGGAGCCGTCTTGTCTTTTTTGAAAGACCGTCCACCCTCCGCCAGCCGTTTTGTGATCACAGTACACTTCAAATTCTCCCAAACCATCGGAATCGATTTTGTAAACACCACTGATCTTTTCGCCAGAATTGTAAACATCGGCGCAGTTCTTTAAGACTGAAAATTACAGAAGCAGAATGAATTTCTGTCAGTTAAGTTTTGGTTTCATTCTTATTTCTAGCCTCTAAAAAGTAATAAGAATGGACGTCATATAGGAAATTACTATACACATCTGGCATGCAAATGTTTTAGAAGCAATTGATTGAGCTCAATTTGAGTGCTTTTTGCGAGGGAACAGATGGGAAAACTTGAACCACTAATGTCAGAGAAGTGAACAAAGTATTTAAAAAAATTTATAATTGCCAACCTTTGTCATAAGAGCCGCAAGTTTGTTTTGTTTTGAGCGCAACGATCGCTTCTTTGATTTCAGTGAGTTGCTGCTCGATCTTCTTACAGCAGTGTGGTCCGGCGTAAAAGTTGTTGTTCATGTTACACTAGGGTTTACTCATGCCAGGGTTTTTTGTTGGATGCACAGACGTTTTGGCAAATGTCCCAACAAGAATCCCAGTGAAAAGCAGAGCTAGCTGGAATGCCATTATGCACTGATGCTTTCAGGAAACTCTTGTATAAAATGGAAGCAAAAATGCAAGTATAAAATGATCTCTAAGATTTTTTGAGCTTCAGTTCATTTAGTCTTTCCAAACTAGATTTTTCTTGTCTCCTGAGCTCTATTTTGGGGAATGCTGAATCATCGATTCCTACCAATCAAATAACAACACATTGTAGTGACTCACAGACGAGGCAGTTGACAACTTTCTGTTGACAATAAGACAGTTCATCAAAATTTTATGAGTTTTATCTAGCAAAAGAACATGGGCACCTAACGAGTAATTATTATTTCGGTAATTGTCTGTTCGGAAGGATGGTGGGTTAACGTATAACTTTTTCGAATATTCGAAGTTAACTTTCGAGGCGTACTAAGATGTTGGACATTTCTTCTGAACAGATTTCCTATATATATCAGAAAAGTAGTGAAGAGTGCGGCGAGTGCGTAGAAATTTCGAAACCACATTGAAGAACGTTTAAATTTTGCTAAGTTGAGTAGGAGAACTGTTACGCTGGAATAAAAATTGAAGATTTATAATTTCTATCATTTTGGCCGTAGTTTGTTTGAGAATCATATTAAGAGCAAACGTTCCCTAAAATTTGCAGGAAAAAAGGAGAGGGACGAGAGAGAGAGGCGTTGGAACAAGATAATTTTCGAGCTTTGTGACCAGCAGCAGTTTCATTGAAACACAATACAAACGTTTCTCTGTTGACTCCGCACCACAAACACGCCAAAAACAAATACAGACTAAAGCCGGAATTTCCAAAAGACAATGAATCGAAAACACATTGAAAAGATTTCTCAACCATTTCCAACCTACGTTCGCAGGAGACAATATGTCTGATATGTGACAAGCCATCAATTTGTAGGATTTGTTTCGTTGATATAGGCGTCGCAGCACGGTTGGGCAAATCGGACATTAAGGGCTTGTTTATATGGTCTCGCTTACCCGAGACAGCCCTCCTTCCCGAGACAACTTTACCGAGCGTCTATATGAGAATTGCGTGAGCGACACAAAGTTGACCTTACTTAATCATGCATGTATTTTAAGACGCATCTTCAAAAAATGCGTATCATCATTCGCCTTTCTTTTTTGTTAAGTATAGTTGCGTTTTCACATTTAGCAAATGGTCTGACAATCTTAACGCAGCATTAATATGTAGTTTAAATAAAGGCTGTTTATGAATCGAGAATTTTCCGTTGACAGCGTTGAGAATTATGGCGGTAAAAAACGTTTCTTTCGAAACATGTATAAGCTCCTACATTGTTGCTTCTTTGATTTTTATTTTGCTGTCTCGTCTCGGGTGGTCGAGCCAAACAGTTTACATGCGAACAAAGTTGTGTCGCCTGCCAGGGTTACCATACCTGCCGAGGCGAGACAACTCGCCTCCCCGAGTTGTCTCGCCCACCTCATGTAAACGGTTGATATAATTTTTTAAACTAATGAGTGGGTAACTCGGGGGGAGGGTTGTCTCATGTACCCGAGACCATATTGTAGCGACTGTACCCCCCTTAGGAAAGCTTGTGTACCAGTCCCGCGCAAAGTTAGTGTTGATGTCGGATTAAAAACACAGAAAGAAACTACTCGTCGCTGTGTTGTATTAAAGGAAAAGTACGGCTTAGAAAAACCGAGACGAAGTTGCGGGACCAAGTGAGAAATCCCCAGCGGGCAAGATAGCTCCATCCTGCCCGCTCGGGTAGCCAATCACAGTGCGGGATTTGGTTCGTCTTGCCCGCTCATGGGGCTAGTCATATAGTAATCCCACTGCAGTTAGTTGGTTGCGGACCAATCAGAGGCGTTGCGGTCATCACACCCAATTCAATTCATCTTCCAAATCGGCACCCTTAATCCTCACGGTATTAACGAACGCTTTTCATTTAACTAATATATTCCTTTTTTCACGTTGCCATGTTACCACCAATAGCGTAGCTTCTACTGTACTATAAAAACTACACGTAACCCTCAATTCCTCGATTCGCTGTGACAAAGGGCTAACGCTCGAAACGTCAGCTTTTAGGGCCGATTTACACGGTGCGATTTTTGTCGCATGCGACAAGCTCACGACAGGCCATAAGACATGACTTACGATTGTCGTAGCGTTTTAAAACATGTTTCAAATGCTAAGACATTTTTCTGACGTACACAACAATCGTAAATCATGTTGTGGGCCTGTCGTAAGTCGTTCTCGCACGCGACAAAAATCGTACCATGTAAATCGGCCCTTAGAATCTATGTACGGTGGCCAATTTACATTATCAACTCCGTAGATAAAACCAGATTTTTGTATATCAAATAAACCTGTTGCGGTCGATTTTTGGCGCATGCGACATGAAGCTTACGACAGGCCTAGGACATGACTTACGATTGTTGTAGCGTACGCGACAATCGTAAACGAGTTGTAGACATGTCCTAAGCTTGTCGCCTGCGACAAAAATTGTACCGTATAAATGAACCTTCAGAGACCTTTATACAAAAGATATACAAAAGTAATTGTCTGGTTTTCTCCCGCAAATATTGTGGCGTCATACGCCAGCGTAGGTAATCCGATGTTCAAGATACAAATAAATGGAGAAGCTAATGGAAATCAGGGGTATTTGCCACGAGCGGGAGACTGTTTGATTATTTGGAAGCAAGTATCTTTCGAGTATCTTCCCTCTTGGATACCGATTGGCGAAATCTGGACGCGAGCGCGTGGGTCAAACATTTTCCAAAAGCGTGAAGAGATGTCAATGTATGACTTAAAGGAACAACAAATGTATTAGCAAATGTAATTGTTTGGTTTTAAGAAAGAAATAATTGTCTTTCTTTGCGTACACCAGATGTTTTGACGAATACACCAGACATGTTTTAAATATGAAATAAACTGTTTTAAGTTACCCGAACAATAGTTTAGTTGTGAGTATTCATCATGATATGCGAGAAAGATAAAAGTACGGCAGCGCGTTAGGTGGCTCATTTAACTTGCCCCAGACTGCGGATCCGTAGAGGTCCGTGAAAATATGCGCCGCAAGGAATCACGTCCGTTCTACTGAGTTTATAGAAATTAGAGAGAGAGAGACGGCTCATGGTCTAAAGTATCCCGGGAAAGGATTGCGAGATTGGGGCATAACTGTTATTTCTGAATATCATGTGAGGCTAGTATTAAACAAACTAAATTGTTGGCATAGACTTGTTCCATTTGGTGGCTTCTTAATAAGGGCCGATTTAAACGGTACGATTTTTGTCGCATGCGACAAGCTCACGACAGGCCCACACATGACTTACGATTGTCACAGCGTCGTTTTAAAACATGTTTTAAAATGCTACGACATTTTTTCTGACATACACAACAATCGTAAATCATGTCGTGGGCCTGTCTTAAGCCGTTATCGCATGTGACAAAAATCGTACCGTGTAGATCGGCCCTAAGAAACTGGTTTTTTTATACTGAATAACCACCTCCAAGTTGTTTGGCGCAGTGTATTGGTTGCTGAAACGATACGAGTCCGTTCAACTGACCGAGACAGGAAGTGACAAATTTAGCTAGATTAAATGAATGTAATCCATAGTAGAACGCAGAGCCTGGTCTTCTCATTTTATGGTTAATAGATATAATATAATAAGAGTAGATTTAACTTGAATGTGGGCTGTTTCACTCGTAACTGCTCCTTCCGTACATTTTTATGAAATTACCAAAAAACTGGCCATAGATTTTTACTAGTAATTTTTACTAATCCATGAAGATATCGTTCTCAGCAAAAATATGAAATAAGAATTAGCGGTCACCGTACTCGTTCAGGAGAAAATAGCCATTCCTTGACGGATTAAGCTTGGGGTCAATTAAAATCCACCATTTTATCAGTGTGCGCGAGCTAATGCGCACGCCAATGATGCCAGGAATTATGCGCAGTAGAGTTGGGCAATAAAAAA
>NC_090880.1:5750703-5758203 GCF_036669935.1 Montipora foliosa
AACTAGTATCTCAATTAATGACTCGGATTTTTTTCCGTTTATCCCTGAATCATCAAAAGGATCCAAGGATATCGATGGAGTAAGATAGACGTGATCCTCGCACTTTGTTAGGCGCATTTGTTCTCGCGAAAGGACTAATAAATAATAAATTTAAGAGTTTAATTGTAGGTTATAGACGAATGATAGAAGTGACCTTCGCACTTATCTGGACAGTTTGATCAAATTTTCCGGATCAGTGCGAAGATCACTTCTATCTTTTGTCTATGACGTGATCCTCGCACTTTGTTAGGTGCATTTGTTCTCGCGAAAGGACTAATAAATATACCTTTCTTTCATAGAGATGGCCCATTGTACGCTTAACAAGTTCATATGATGGTTGCCTGCCAACAGGCAAATTCAAAGGTACAAATTGGAGCGTCAGGCAGAATTTGAACCGAACGTCTTTTGTAATACTCTAACCATGAAGCTACAAAAATTGGATCTCGGCTCCCCATTCAAAGTCATGTGATAAATGTGGTAGAGCAACTTCTGACGGTAGACTACGAGGAGTCCCTTCAAATCAGTCAGCGGCCCGGTTTTCTGAGGCGGTCGTGTTTTGTCACGCAAACACTTAAAATTACCGAGGAGGCTTGGGAAGAAGACTCCTCTTCCCAAGTCTCCCTCGAGCGTTTTGTGTCTGTGACAAAACAAGTCCGCCTCAGAAAAGCAGGCTGCTCGACTGATTTAGAGGGACTGCTCGCAGTCCAATCTGACTCTTGAGTCCGGTCCAGAAACCATCATATCCCTCTGTCGCAGTCAGAATACATAATTACCATCAATATTTGCCTTATCAGTTTCCAGGTTCTGTAACCGCCTTTTATCTTGAAAAAAATTAAACATAGTGCTTTTTTCGTGTAAGTGAATAATAATGAATAATTCGAGATATTTACCCACAACCTCGTTCCCAGGGCTTTTCTCCGCCGAGTGGAAGGTGGGCGGAGAAAAGCCCTGGGAACGAGGTTGATTTACCCAGGAAGCTCCACTCACCCGGAAGTGGTTTTCAGGGAGGTCCTGCTTCCGGATCCAATTGGGATTAATTTAGAGATATTAGGGAAGTGAAGTGAGACAGTTGCAAAATTTATCCGCAAGTGTTATAGTCACCCAGTTACCAACTGCGAACAAATATCAGGGGTACAAGTTCCTTTTAACTAGACAATTGAAATTTTTAGCGTCATCCTAAGTAAAGGGGTAGCTTAATATCTTGCAATATTCTCTTTTTGGAAGTTGTTGCTGCTTTGGGTTTTTCTGTGGAAAGGGCTTTTGAGAGCAAAAAGGCAGTGAATTGTTGAGAGAAGGCAATGTACTTTTCTTTCTTGAAAAATAAAAGGGTGAACACTATCATGCAGAAAGGGAAATAGGAAGAACATTTATCATTGGCCATCATTAGCGAACTTTAATAAAATATTCCCAGCTTACTGCTTCTGTGAAACTAAGCAAGTACGTACTGATATATCTAAATCTATCGGATGATAACATGCGCGGTATGCTACTAATATGTAATCGCAAGAAATTTCTTGTTGTGAAACCTAGTGAGTGTTTTACACGGTTTTGCGAGTTAAGCAGTTCGATTTATTGATGACCAATAAGATCCATGCCCTGGTTACCAAATGAAATGTGATACAATTGACACAGAGCCTCAAAAGTTCTGTGGTCGTATTTTCATCTCAGATCGCTTGACAGAGTAGTAACTATTTTTCCAATGATACCAGCTCATTCCACTTGCATCGGTCTTGCCATTAAGATACAGACCATTCAGGTTGGACCAGTGACAACTCTTGTACCACCAGGCACCTTTATAGCTTGATGCACAGTTGGCAGAATTGTTATCATTATCTCGATCCTTGGTGGTAAACGCTTGCCCGCGGTGATAGGTAAGGGAATCACCTGCAGTGCCTGGATGAAGAGAAAGCGAATTAAGCCATCAAAATAAGAAGCAGTTTTAAAACTTTTTTAAAATGCTAAAAATTCTTAAGACGCACTTGAGATTGTTTGTTGTCTCTACTTGCCACCGACATGAAATCGATGTAACGTCTTTATCACCACAGGAGTGAAATAATTACCAGGTTTTTCAGTTTGCTGTGTTCTTATTATTTTTTTTAGCTAACTCGCTGGCTTACATATACAACTTATTCTGTCGGTCAAAGCGAGATAAAATTCTCTGAGATCACATCTAGTTGAAATGAGAAAGTGTGTCTATCTTAATTAACACAGGGTTATTTATTAATCACCAGAGTTTGCAAACCTGAATATGTCCCCAAACTCAGCTGGTATTTTGCTCGCTCGCTTGCCACAGTAACTGAACTGTACTCAGCAAATGCTGTATTTCCATGAATGTCTTCCAAGTCCACGCGAAGCTTGTTACTGCTGCTTACAGTTAGGCGGTGAATCTTGTCCAGTCCAAGCCAAAACTCTCCATTTAGATTACCAAAGCCTCGTTTGTAGGCGTCCCACGCGCGGAAGAAATCTACGGAGCCGTCTTGTCTTTTTTGAAAGACCGTCCACCCTCCGCCAGCCGTTTTGTGATCACAGTACACTTCAAATTCTCCCAAACCATCGGGATCGATTTTGTACACACCACTGATCTTTTCACCAGAATTGTAAACATCGCCGCAGTTCTTGAAGACTGAAAATGAATTTCTGTCAGTTGAGTTTTGGTTTCATTCTTATTTCTAGCCTCTAAAAAGTAAGAATGGGCGTCATAGAGGAAGTTACTATACACATCTGGCATGCAAATGTCTTAGAAGCAATTGATTGACCTCAATTTGAGTGCTTTTTGCGAGGGAACAGATTGGAAAAATTGAAGCACTAATGTCTGAGAAGTGAACGAAGTATTTAAAACCTTTGTCATAAAAGCCGCCAGTTTGGTTTGTTTTGAGCACAGCGATTGCATCTTTGATTTCAGTGAGTTTCTGCTCGGAGCTAGCGAACATTTCAAAAGCAATTAGAACTGCAATTGATTGTAATTTGATTGATTTTTGCGACGGAACAGATGTGAAAATTTTAACCACTGGTGTCTTCGAAGTAAAAGTATCTAAAATGTATAACTGCAAACCTTTGTCTTGAGAGCCGCCAGATTCGTTTGCTTTCAGCGCAGCGATTGCTTCTTTGATCTCAGTGAGTTGCTGCTCGATCTTCTTACAGCAGTGTGGTCCGGCGTAAAAGTTGTTATTCACGTTACACTGGGGTTTACTCATCCCAGGGTTTTTTGTTGGTTGTACAGACGTTTTGGCAAATGTCCCAACAAGAATCGCGGTAAAAAGCAGAGCTAGCTGGAATGCCATTATGCACTAATGCTTTCAGGAAACTCTTGTATAAAATGGAAGCAAAAATATAAGTATAAAATGATTTCTGAGACTTGTGCTCCAGTTTATTTGGTCTTTCCAAACTAGATTTTTCTCGTTTCCTGCGCTCTATTTTGGGAATGCTGAATCATCGATTCCTACCAATCAAATAACAACACATTGTAGCCGTGACTCGAGGCAGTAGGACCACCAGACAAGTTTTTTTTGACAAGCAGAAGACAATGTCACGAGGCAGTAGAAAACTTTCTTTTGACAAGAAGACAGTTTCTCAATATTTTATGAGAAGATTTATTCAGTGAAAGAACAGGGGCACTTAACGAGTAGAAGGTTGTGGAAACCATTTTACCTAATTTCCGACAAATTTTAAGACAAAACCTTGTACGGAATGATGGAATAATCAATTTGTCGTGCAGCTTTATTCTCATCTTTGATTGATGGGTACCGGGCTTTGGAATAAGCATGTTTATCAGAGATCATTAACAAAAGCTTCGAAAAGCTTCTCCCTCTGAAAACCCTCGAGCTGAGATTTGCTGTTGACTAAAATTAAAAAAACAACATATTGATTCCAGGTTTTATGCAGCCATAGAGCTATGGACCAATTTATAAAACAGGGAAACGGGGCCGCGGCGTAAGTAGATGACTTTTCTTTGACAAGGAGGAGCCTGACATGTTTGCCATTGAAGCTTGCCTTCATTTGCTCTTTTTGGAGAGCTCTGCTGGCCTCAGGAAATAGTCGAACCCTTCACAAAATAATTAACATTTTTAACCACAGTGAAGCCGTGTGAAGAAATGTTCAGGTCAGATATTTATCTTCGTTGTCGATCTTCTTTTTTCGAAGCAAATGTGCATAGTGAGCTTGGATGTGGTGTCTGTGTATTTCTCCGAGCCCTAGTCCATGGACTTCTCGATAGACCAGGTGTATGGATTACTAAATCGGACTTATAATGGACTGCGTAAGCGGTCGAGAAGAAAGATCGCTCATACGATTTTAAACACAAACAGCACACTGCTAACGTCAAGCACAAATTTGCATTACGCTAAAGATGAAAGAAGCGTGTTTGGTTTTAGCTGAAGTCTTGTCAGTTATCTGCAGATACCAAGCAACTTCTTAAAAGAAAGGGGGTGGAGACGGAGAGGCGTTGAAAGAAGAGAATTTTTAAGCTTTTGTGACAAGTAGCAGTTTCATTGAAACAGAAATTTGAATGCTAAAGTTCTTGTGTTGACTCCGGACAACAAACACGCCAAAAACAAATACAAACTAAAGCCGGAATTGTCTTAAGACAATGAATCGAAAACAAATTTAAAAGATTTCTCAATCGATTCTCAACCATTTTCAACCTACGTTCGCAACTATATGACAAGCCATCAATTTTTAGGACTTGTTTCTTTGATATAGGCGTCGCCACACGGTTGGGAAAATCAGACATTAAGTGGTTAAGTTTTTAGTATTGTTGGGCCAATAATAATTATTATTCAAGTTCGTTGTTTCGTTAGTATAGAACTTTGTTTTCGTTTTCGATCGAGTTCAGAATAAGTTCAACGTTGAGCAATTTCCAGAAGGATCATATTTGGTCTTGTCTAAATATTCACTGGGAAAATCGATCTATTTTAGTACCCATACAGCTTAACTTCAAGTGTCTCATTAAGAAATATGGGTTATTGATCAAGCGTGAGGTCAAGATGGCTGGATATTTGCGTGTTTATGGACCGAAACGAAGCTGCGGGACCAAGCGAGAAATCCCGAGCGGGCAAGGTGGAGCGCGGGAATTGGTTCATCTTGCCCGCTCACGGAACTACAATTGTAGTAATTTTATAATCCCATTGCGGTTAGTTGGTTGCGGATCAATCAGAGGCGTTGCAGTCATCAGACCCAATCTCACTGTCCATTCAGTATTTTGCTGGAGTGGTATTTTAAATTTAGATAATACCGTAAACTGTTGGGCCAATGCCTTGGTTCCCCAAAGTGCTAATCTTAACTTCCACGCGCGGCTTTTTCAAGATCAATGATATAATATCTATCATTTACGTTTAATATGAATGATTTAGGACAGGTATAAGGACACTCTTTCCCCAAGAAAATGGACTAAATTCGGTCATTTTTAGTATGAAGTTCATTTTCAGGAGCGATTTTCGGGAAATGTTGACTGCCTTCTCAATTTGCACGCACCGAAAATGGTAGATGGGGTTAACCAGGATCAAAAGCAGTTTTCAATTTTGAAACTTGGTCAACAGGAACCTTTATCCCTTTAAGTTTGAAAATTGGTAGTTGTGGTTTCGTTTGAGAATGGCATGTTCTCCTTGAGTGAGTTATTGTTTTCAGCCCATCACTGAATAACAATAGACCGTTTAAAAAATATTCGAAAAAATACAAACTAGGTTACACTGGTGGTTTAAAAGATGATATATTACAATAAAAAATGTTCCCAACGTTTCGGTCACAAACACGGACCTTCTTCAGGGGAAGTGAAAGAAAAAACCACACAAAAGCACAGATATAAGCAAGACGCTGATTAAGTGTCATTTTTTCTTGTTTGCGAGGGTCAAGTGCAAATACTCCTTGGGGAGTAACGCCCCGTCATCTCGGTTGAGAGGGTCTCTCGCGCAATTAATCTCCCAAGCTTCCAAAATCTTCCTTTGGTGCCAGTTACTATTAGTCCTGAGAATTGTGGCCTCATCCCATGCGATATCGTGATTGGTATTTGTCACGTGGTCTGCAAGTGCTGATTTTTTGCATTGTCTCCGTGCGACAGCCTTCTGGTGCTCGCCTTTTCTTGTTGAGAATTTTCTTTGCGTTTCGCCGACGTAGCTCTTGCTACAATCAGCGCAAGGAATGTCGTAAACAGGGCCACGAGTTTCTTCTTTGTCTATTTGGTCTTTCGGTTTGGGAAACATCTGGCTCATTGTTTGATAGGGTTTGAATGCCACTTTGATGCCGTGGTTTTCCAAAACTCTCTTTATTGGCTCAGAGGTCCCGCTGACATATTGAATTGTGCTATAGCCCCGCCCGGATTCTGCAGCGTTGATTGTGTCCTTCGGCGGTGGTTTAGGCTTGCTGGCATCCAAAATAAAGCGCTTGGGGTATTCATTGGACTGTAATGTCGATATTACTCGTTGCTTTTCCTTACTTCGATCAGAGAACGTTGGGAACATTTTTTATTGTAATATATCATCTTTTAAACCACCAGTGTAACCTAGTTTGTATTTTTTCAAATATTTTTTAAATGTGCTCACCTGGTGACAAACCCAGTTTTAAAACAATAGACCTGTCATACGAAACAAAAACCATTATGAAAAATCACTCATTCGAAACATTCATAACTAGCGTGTATTTTAATACTGCAGCGAGTATCAGTTTTCAGACCAACTTGTCAACCTCATGCCGTGGTTATCAAATACATAAACCTGTTGGGGTCGATTTTTGGCGTATGCGACATGAAGCTTACAACAGGCCCAGGACATGACTTACGATTGTCGCAGCGTACGCGACAATCGTAAACGAGTTGTAGGCCTGTCCTAAGCTTGTATCGTGCGACAAAAATCGTACTGTGTAAATCAACTCTCGGAGACCGGGATCTCTTTTCAGAGCTCGTTGAAACCCCAATTGCCTCCGCAAATTGTGGGTGATTCGAAACTTCACGAAACCCCGCTCATCCCATGTTGATAAATATTGTGGCGCCATACGCCAGCGTGGAATATCCGACGTTCAAGATACAAATAAGTGGAGCAGCTAGTGGAAATGAGGGGTATTTGCCACGAGTGGGAGACAGACTGCTCATGGTCTAAAGTATCTTGGGAAAGGATTGCAAGATTGGGGCATAACTGTTATTTCTGAATATCATGTGAGGCTAGTATTAAACACAACTAAATTGTTGGCATAGGCTTCTTGGCATTTGGTGGCTTCTTAAGAACCGCTTTTTTTGTAGTGAATAACCACGTCAAAGTTGTTCGCCGACATGTATTGCTTTCTGAAACGATACGAGTCCGCTCAACTAGCCGAGAGAGAAAGTGACAAATTTATCTCGATTTTATAAATGTAATCCATGGTAGAACGCAGAGCCTGGTCTCGTTCTAGTGGTTAATTCGCGTACAAATTTGAAAGAACGTATATGAATGCCTTTGTGAGTAATTAACAATCTAGAGTAGATTTAACTTGAATGTG
>NC_090880.1:5768203-5775703 GCF_036669935.1 Montipora foliosa
CTCCCCAGCTCTCCAACACTTTTTACTATCTAACACGGAGGCGTTATGCTTCGATCCCCATCAAAATACGCTAGCTTTGTAGGCTATAAGCAGAAAAGAGTAGTAAGGTCGATTTAATACTTTTTTGCTTCCATGGCTGGTTGTTCTTCAGCGTGGAAGAGCTTTTATAGCTAATGCTTGAAATTATGACGAATTTAACAAAACTACTATATTATCAACAACTTCTGACGGTAGACCGCGAGGAGTCCCTTCAAATCAGTCGGCGGCCCGGTTTTCTGAGGCAGTCGTGTTTTGTCACGCAAACCCATAAAATGACCGAGGGAGGCTTGGGAAGAAGACTCCTCTTCCCAAGTCTCCCTCGAGCATTTTGTGTTTGTGTGACAAAACAAGTCCGCCTCAGAAAAGCGGGCTGCTCGACTGATTTAAAGGGACTACTCGCAGTGTATTCTGACTCTTGAGTCCGGCCCAGAAACCATCATATCCCTATGTCACAGTCAGAATACATAATTACCATCAATAGTTGCCTTATCAGTTTCTGTAACCGCCTTTTATCTTGAAAAAAATTAAACATAGTGCTTGTTTCGTGATAGTGAATAATAATGAATAATTCGAGATATTTACCAAGGAAGGTCCACTCACCCGGAAGTGGATTTCAGGGAGGTCCTGCATCCGGATCGAATTGGAATTAATTTAGAGATATTAGGGAAGTGAGGTGAGACAGTTGCAAAATTTATCCGCAATTGTTGTAGTCACCCAGTTACCAATGGCGAACAAATATCAGGGGTACAAGTTCCTTTTAAGTAGACAATTGAAATTTTTAGTGTCATCTAAAGTAAAGGGGTAGCTTAATATCTTTCAATATTCTCTTGTTTGAAATTGGTGCTGCTTTGGGTTTTTCTGTGGAAAGGGCTTGTGAGAGCCAAAAGGCAGTGAATTGTTGAGAGGAGGCAATTTACTTTTCTTTCTTGAAAAATAAAAGGGTGAACGCCATCATGCAGACAACGAAAAAGAAGAACATTTATCATTGGTCATCATTAGCGAACTTTATTAAAGCATTCCCAGCTTACTGCTTCTGTGAAACTAAGCAAGTGCTGATATATCGAAATCTACCGGATGATAACATGCGCGGTATGCTACTAATATCTAATCGCAAGAAATTTCTTGTTGTGAAAACTTACTGAGTGTTTTACACAGTTGTGCGAGTTAAGCAGTTCGATTCATTGATGACCAATAAGATCCATCCCCTGGTTACCAAATGAAATGTGACACAGAGCCTCAAAAGTTCTGTGGACGTATCTTCATCTCAGACCGCTTGACAGAGTAGGCACTGTTTTTCCAGTGATACCAGATCATTCCTTTCAAATCGACCTTTCCATTAAGATAAAGACCATTCAGGTTGGAGTAGTGACAATTCTTGAACCACCAGGCACCTTTATAGCTTGACGCACAGTTTGGTGAATTGTTATCATTATCTCGATCCTTGGTGCTGAACGCTTGGCCGCGGTGATAGTTAAGGGAATCACGTGCAGTGCCTGAATGACAAAAAAAAAAAAAAAAGAAAAAAACAATTAAGCCATCAAATTAAAATAAGAAGCAGTGTTAAACTTTTTTAAAATGCTAAAAATTCTTAAAACGCACATGAGAGATTGTTTGTTGTCTCTACTTGCCACCGACATGAAATCGATGTAACGTGTTTATCACCACACGAGTGAAATGATTACCAGGTTTTTCAGTTTGCTGTGTTCTTATTCTGTCAGTCAAAGCGAGATAAAATTCTCTGACATCACAGTAGAACTGAGTTCTATCAGTTAAAGACAGACTGCACCTAGTTGAAATGAGAAAGTGTGTCTATCTTAATTAACACAGGGTTGTTTATTAATCACCAGAGTTTGCAAACCTGAATATTTCCCCAAACTGAGCTGGTATTTTGCTCGCTCGCTTGCCACTGTAACTGAACTGTACTCGGCAAATGCTGTATTTCCATGAATGTCTTCCAAGTCCACGCGAAGCTTGCTGCTGCTGCTTACAGTCAGGCGGTGAATCTTGTCCAGTCCAAGCCAAAACTCTCCATTTAGATTACCAAAACCTCTTTTGTAGGCGTCCCAAGCGCGGAAGAAATCTACGGAGCCGTCTTGTCTTTTTTGAAAGACCGTCCATCCTCCGCCGGCAGTTTTGTGATCACAGTACACTTCAAATTCTCCCAAACCATCGGGATCGATTTTGTACACACCACTAATCTTTTCGCCAGAATTGTAAACATCGGCGCAGTTCTTGTAGCCTAAAAATTACATAATCGGGATGAATTTCTGTCAGTATGTTTTGGTATTATCTCTATCCATCTAAAACGTTGAATGGACGGCATAGAGGAAAATACTATACAGAGCTAGGGAATGTTTTTAAAGCAATTGATCGTAATTTGATTGAGTTTTGCGACGGAACAGATGCGAAAACGTAAACCACTGATGTCTTAGAAGTAACAGTATCTAAAATGTATACATGTAAATGCGCACCTTTGTCGTTAGAACCGCCAGTTCCGTTTGTCTTCAGCGCAGCGATTGCTTCTTTGATCTCAGTGAGTTGCTGCTCGATCTTCTTACAGCAGTGTGGTCCGGCGTAAAAGTTGTTCACGTTGCACTGGGGTTTACTAATACCATGGCTTTTTGTTGTTTGCACAGAAGTTTTGGCAAATGCCCCAACGAAAATCCCGGTAAAAAGCAGAGCTAGCTGGAATGCCATTGTGCACTGGTTCTTTCAGGAAACTCTTCTGTGAAGTGAAAGCAAAAACTGCGGGTATAAAATGATTTTTAAGACTTGAGCTTCAGTTCATTAAGTCTTTCCAAACTAGATAATTCTTGTCTCCTGCGCTCTATTTTGGGAATGCTGAATCATCGATTCCTACCAATCAAATAACAACACATTGTAGTGACTCACAGACGAGGCAGTTGACAACATTCTGTTGACAATAGGGCCGTATATACGAGAGTAAATAAGCCGCGGCTTACTTAAGCCGCGAAAGGAACTGTTTATACGAGTATAAACTCCCTGGCCAGGATAAGCCACGGCTTGAGAAAGCCGTGAACGTAGATTTTGTACCATTTATACGGGGTGTTCGCGGCTTACGTAAGCCGCGGCCAGAGTTAGCCGCGGCTTATTTTCTCGCGTATAAACGGCCCTATTAAGACAGTTCATCAAAATTTTATGAGATTTATCTAGCAAAAGAACATGAGCACCCAACGAGTAATTATTATTTCGGTAATTGTCTGTTCGGAAGGATGGTGGGTTAACATTTTCGAATATTCGAAGTTAAACTTTCGAGGCGAACTTAGATTTTGGACATTTCTTCTGAACAGATTTCCTAGATATTTCAGAAAAGTAGTGAAGAGTGCGACGAGTGCGTAGAAATTTCGAAACCACATTGAAGAACTTTAAATTTTACTAAATTGAGTAGGAGAACTGTGACGCTGGAATAAAAATTGAAGATTTATAATTTCTATCATTTTGGCCGTAGTTTGTTTGAGAATCATATTAAGAGCAAACGTTCCCTAAAATTTGCGGGAAAAAAGGACGACTACTTAATGTAAAGTTTTTTTTTTTTTTATCAGACCCGTCACGATTGCTTTAACTTCAGGACGAGGCAATAAAGCCATGAAGTACGTTCTACAGCAACCTGAAATTCCCGTAGAACATCCGAACAGATAAATATTTTGAAGGGCTGCTACAAACTCACTAAACGAGCTTTTAAAGCATTGTGGAAACCGTTTTAGGTTATTCTAACAACTTTTAAGACAACCGGCCGTTGGTGCCACGAAGAGAAACCCTCGTACGGGATGATGGAATAGTCAATATGTCTTTGTGCTATTCTCATCTTTGATTGATGGGTTTTGTGCTTCGGAATAAATTTGTTTATCAGAGATCATTAGAAAAAGCCTCTCGCTCATGGAAAACCTCGAGCTCAGATTTGCTGTTGAGCAAAATTCGAAAAACATATTGATATCTGTCTATTTTATACAGCCACAGTTAGAGCTATAGATCAATTTATAAAACAAGGAAACGAGGCCGCGGCGCAATTAAATGATTTTTCGTTGGCAAGGAGGAGCCCTTACAAGTTTACCATTGAAGCTTGCCTTCATTTGCTGTTTCTGGAGAGCTTTGCTGGCCTCGGAAAATAGCCGAACACTTGACAAAATAATTAACACTTTTAGCCAGAGTGAAGTGTGAAGAAATGTTCAGGTTAGATATTTATCTTCGTTGTCGATCCTCGGCTTTTTGTGAGGCATGTGTGTAAAGTAAGCTTGGAAGTGGTACCGTTTGTATTGCACCGAGCCCTAGTCCATAGACCAGATGCATGGGTTGATAAATTGGACTTGTAATGGCCTGCCTAAGTTCGAGCCTAAGTGGTCGAGAACAAAGATCAGTCAAACGATACTAAACACAAACAGCAAACGGCTTACGTCAAGCACAAATCTGCATAACGCCAAAGATGTAAGAAACATGTTTGATTTTGCCTGTTTTCTGTAGATACCAAGCAACTTCTTTTAAGAGAGGGACGATAGAGAGAGGCGTTGGAACAAGATAATTTTCGAGCTTTTGTGACCAGCAGCATTTTCATTGAAACACAATACAAACGTTTCTTTGTTGACTCCGCACCACAAACACGCCAAAAACAAATACAGACTAAAGCCGGAATTATCAAAAGACAATGAATCGAAAACACATTGAAAAGTTTTCTCAACCATTTCCAACCTACGTTCGCAAGAGACAATATGTGACAAGCCATCAATTTGTAGGAATTGTTTCGTTGATATAGGCGTCGCCACACGGTTGGGAAAATCGGACATTAAGGGCTTGTTTATATGGTCTCGCTTACCCGAGACAGCCCTCCTTCCCGAGACAACTTTACCGAGCGTCTATATGAGAATATCGTGACCGAGACAAAGTTGACCTTACTTAATTATGCATCTATTTTAAGACGCATCTTCAAAAAATGCGTATCATCATTTGCCTTTCTTTTTTGTTAAGTATAGTTGCGTTTTCAGATTCAGCAAATGGACTGACAATCTTAACGCAGCATTAATATGTAGTTTAAATAAAGGCTGATTATGAATCGAGAATTTTCCGTTGACAGCGTTGAGAATTATGGCGGGAAAAAACTTTTCTTTCGAAAGTAAACGCTAAAAACATGTATAAGCTCCCAAATTGTTGCTTCTTTGATTTTATTTTGCTGTCTCGTCTCGGGTGGTCAAGCCAAACGGTTTACATGCGAACAAAGTTGTCTCGCCTGCCAGGGTTACCCTACCTGCCGAGGCGAGACAACTCGCCCCCCCGAGTTGTCTCGCCCACCTCATGTAAACGGTTGATATAATTTTTTAAACTGATGAGTGGGTAACTCGGGGGGAGGGTTGTCTCGTGTACCCAAGACCATATTGTAGCGACTGTACCCCCCTTAGGAAAGCTTGTGTACCAGTCCCGCGCAAAGTTAGTGTTGATGTCGGATTAAAAACACAGAAAGAAACTACTCGTCGCTGTGTTGTATTAAAGGAAAAGTACGGCCTAGAAAAACCGAGACGAAGTTGCGGGACCAAGTGAGAAATCCCGAGCGGGCAAGATAGCTCCATCTTGCCCGCTCGGGTAGCCAATCACAGTGCGGGATTTGGTTCATCTTGCCCGCTCATGGAGCTAGTCATATAATAATCCTACTGCAGTTAGTTGGTTGCGGACCAATCAGAGGCTTTGCTGTCATCAGACCCAATTCAATTCATCTTCCAAATCGGCACCCTTAATCCTCACGGTATTAACGAACGCTTTTCATTCAACTAATATATTCCTATTTTCACGTTGCCATGTTACCACCAATAGCGTAGCTTCTACTCTACTATAAAAACTACACGTAACCCACAATTCCTCGATTCGCTCTGACGAAGGGCTAACGCTCGAAACGTCAGCTTTTAGGGCCGATTTACACGGTGCGATTTTTGTCGCATGCGACAAGCTCACGACAGGCCATAAGACATGACTTACGATTGTCGTAGCGTTTTAAAACATATTTCAGACACGGTTTCGGTTAAACTACACTGAGGAAACAGACATTTAATTCTTGCCCCTCTTTCTGGTAACAGCTGGCCCTTGGACGAAACATTATATTAGCTTCTGTTACCAAGGAATCTCCTGATTTGTAAATTACTTGCGTTGCTTCTCCTCATGCTAGGTTCCAGACCCTAACTTTCCTTTTCTTGGGGTCCATTTCACCCCGCGTATTGATGGCAGCGTTTGGCTTGGCCCCAATGCAGTATTGGCTTTTGCAAGGGAAGGATACAAACTCACAGATGTAAACTTCTCAGACTTGATAGATGCATTGGGATATCGGTATGTTGCTTTGTCGAAAGGCCATCTTTGTGGTAAATCATACTCGCACATCATACATTATTTGAAAGACATAATTTCCGACTCTGTCCCCGATCTTGTACATGAATGGAAAAGTCGTCGGAAATGCGGCTGCCTAACTCTGATGAAAACATGAACTCAGTTTAAGTTAAGATTAATGATCGTAACAGTGGTTACGGGAGGACTTGAATGACTTTTTACTGATTGTTTCAGCGGGCTAAGAAAGCTGATGTTCTAGTATTTTACGTTTGGAGTTGGGGAATATTACAGAGGAATTTTCATATCAGCTCAAGTCAAGCAACTACAAAGATACATTCCTAGTCTTAAGGTCCAGGATGTAGAGAGGTAATAGAAACGTAAAATAAGCTGTTCACGATGAGTATTGGATAATATTTCCGGTGGTGTGGATGTGCACGCTATGAATTGAACATCTGCTCTGTGAAAGTGGGAATGCCAACTTGCTCTCCGGTCTGACAAAGTGACCCTCTACCCCTAACCCTAACCTTACACACCTAGACTGCTGCCAGTTTCCGCCAGGCACTACGATCGTTAACGTTGTCCTTCTATGATTTAAGGACCACGCTTAAGAATGTCCTTTATCGTATCTTTAAAACGGAGAAAGAATCGACCTTGATTTGTCGAACCGAACAATCAATATATCATACCTTTTGTCCGGTAAGCATTCTTTTTGGATTGTTGTAAATAGATAGTAATTTGTTGACTCTTAGACTTAACGGGACACGTAGAGACGCTTATCAAAATCCGCGTGCGTCAAATTAGCGGTGACGCGCACATCTGGAGCTGGTTCTCCAGGGTGTCCGCTGATGTTCAGAAATGCACAACAACATAAACATCACTGACTTGCGCAGAAATACACACACCTTATTGAATGGTTTAACATGTGGGTATTCTGCGAGTTGCATAGTACGAGCAACGAGCAAAACGTCCGCACGTATTATATGTTAAACCTTTGAATAAGGGGTTTATTATTCCACTATTTACGCCATTTTCTAGTATTTTGGCTTCTTCCTGCATTGACTGAGAATCGTATCGATTTCATAATAAGGCGCGTGCGAATGACAAAAACAACACAAACGAAACCATTCAAATGTCTTTTTT
>NC_090880.1:5785703-5795703 GCF_036669935.1 Montipora foliosa
AATATCTTTAGAGTAGTTTACCTGCTTCGAACTGCACGAGAAAGGAAGAGGGTGCTCGTCGTATTGACTCCGTGTTATATAGCTTGTCTTCATTAACATAACAATAGTCTTCAAAGAGTGGTTTATTGCGCATGCACACCAAGGAAACGCATAATGATGTCATAATGCATGGATGAGCAGAATACTTCATTTGGAAGAAATTGACAATTAAGAATAATCCTTCAATTGAGGGAGAGGCTTGCTTGAATTGATCGTCCTCTTCCCTAGAACATTTTTTTCACTCTCCCCAGCTCTCCAACACTTTTTACTATCCAATATTGCGGCGTTATCCTTCGATCCCCATCAAAATACGTCAGCACTGCAGGCTATCAGCAGGAAAGGGCAGTAAGGTCGATTGAATACTTTTTGGCCTCCATGCCTGGTTGTTCTTTAGTGTGGAAGAGCTTTTATCGCTGATAAATTATGACGAATTTAACAAAACTATTATCTCTAAATTTCAATTTTTAGTAAGTCAGTGTAACTACTCGTTAATTTAGTAGCCTCAGATATATGTTATTTGCTGGGTTTCTAGAAACCTTTACCATACAACCACGAATCGTACTAGTTAAGCAAAAAGTCGGTATTTAAATTCTTGAAACACAAATTGAAAATTTTTGGTGTGGAATGGAAGGTAGTATGCTAAAAGCTTCTAGCAAATGAATTGGACTACTGCTCTTGTTGTCTTTGAGTGAAACAGTATCTTAATTAATGACTCGGATTTTTTTTCTGTTTATCCCTGGATCATCAAAAGGATTCAAAGATAGTGAATGGGTAAGATAGAAGTGATCCTAAAACTTTTTTAGGCGATTTGTTCTCGCGAAAGGACTAATAAATAATAAATTTAAAAGTTAAATTGTAGGTTATAGACGAATGATAGAAGTGACCTTTGCACTTATCTGGACAGTTTGATCAAAGTTTCCGGATCAATGCGAAGATCACTTCTATCTTTTGTCTATAAAACTCATTTCAACTAATTTACCTTTCTTTCATAGTGATGGCGCATTGTACGCTTGACAAGTTCATATGATGGTTGCCTGCCAACAGGCAAATTCAAAGGTACAAATTGGAGCGTCAGGCAGAATTTGAACCGAACCTCTTTTGTAATACTCTAACCATGAAGCTACGAAAAATGGATCTCGGCTCCCTATTCAAAGTCATGTGACAAATGTGGTACAGCAACTTCTGACAGTAGACTGCGAGGAGTCCCTTCAAATCAGTCGGCGGCCCGGTTTTCTGAGGCGGTCGTGTTTTGTCACACAACTTAAAATTACCGAGGGAGGCTTGGGAAGAAGACTCCTCTTCCCAAGTCTCCCTAGAGCATTTTGTGTTTGTGTGACAAAACAAGTCCGCCTCAGAAAAGCGGGCTGCTCGACTGATTTAAAGGGAATGCTCGCAGTCTATTCTGACTCTTGAGTGAGGCCCAGAAACCATCATATCCCTTTGTCACAGTCAGAATACATAATTACCATCAATATTTGCCTTATCAGTTTCTGTAAACATGGTGCTTGTTTCGTTTAAGTGAATAATAATTAATAATTCGAGATATTTACCCAGGAAGCTCCACTCACCCGGAAGTGGTTTTCAAAGAGTTCCTTCATCAGGATCGAATTGGAATTTAGAGATGCTGGGGAAGTGAAGTGAGACAATTGCAAAATTTAGCCGTAGGCTGTTATAGTCAACCAGTTACCAATGGCGAGCAAATATCAGGGGTACAAGTTCCTTTTAACCAGACAATTGCAAATTTTAGTGTCATCCTAAGTAAAGGGGTAGCTTAATATCTTTCAATATTCTCTTGTTTGAAATTGTTGCTGCTTTGGGTTTTTCAGTGGAAAGGGCTTGAGAGGGCAAAAAGGCAGTGAATTGTTGAGAGAATTTACTGTTCTTTCTTGAAAAATAAAAGAGTGAAAACTATCATGCAGACAAGAAAAGAAGAACAACATTATCATTGGTCATCATTAGCGGACTTTATTAAAGCATTCCCAGCTGCTTACAGCTTTTGTGAAACTAAGCAAGTACTGATATATCTTCATCTACCGGGTAATAACATGCACGGTATGCTACTAATATGTAATCACAAGAAATCTCTTGTTGTGAAACCTATTGAGTGTTTTACGCGGTTGTGCGAGTTAAGCAGCTCGATTCATTGATGACCAATAAGATCCATCCCCTGGTTAGCAATTGATAGTAACGGGCAGGCATGTGATACAATTGACACAGAGGCTTAAAAGTTCTGTGGTCGTATTTTCATCTCAGACCGCTTGACAGAGTAGTGACTATTTTTCCAATGATACCAGGTCATTCCAGTTGGAACGGTCTTGCCATTAAGATACAGACCATTCAGGTTGGAGTAGTTACAACCGTGGTACCACCAGGCACCTTTATGGCGTGACGCACAGTTGCTTGAACTGTTATCATTATCGCGATCCTTGGTGCTGAATGCTTGGCCGCGGTGATAGCCAAGGGAATCACCTGCAGTGCCTGAATGAAAAGAAAACGAATTAAGCAATCAAAATAAGAAGCAGTTTTAAAACTTTTTTAAAATGCTAAAAATTCTTAAGACGCACTTGAGATTGTTTGTTGTCTCTACTTGCCACCGATATGAAATCGATGTAACGTGTTTATCACCACATGAGTGGAATAATTACCAGGTTTTTCAGTTTGATGTGTTCTTATTCTTTTTTTTAGCTAACTCGTTGGCTTACATATACAACTTATTCTGTAAGTCAAAGCGAGATAAAATTCTCTGACATCACACCTAGTTGAAATGAGAAAGTGTGTCTATCTTAATTAACACAGGGTTGTTAAACACCAGAGTTTGCAAACCTGAATATTTCCCCAAACTCAGCTGGTATTTTGCTCGCTCGCTTGCCACAGTAAGTGAACTGTACTCAGCAAATGCTGTATTTCCATGAATGTCTTCCAAGTCCACGCGAAGCTTGTTGCTGCTGCTTACAGTTAGGCGGTGAATCTTGTCCAGTCCAAGCCAAAACTCTCCATTCAGATTACCAAAGCCGCGTTTGTAGGCGTCCCACGCGCGAAAGAAATCTACGGAGCCGTCTTGTCTTTTTTGAAAGACCGTCCACCCTCCGCCAGCCGTTTTGTGATCACAGTACACTTCAAATTCTCCCAAACCATCGGGATCGATTTTGTACACACCACTGATCTTTTCGCCTGAATTGTAAACATCGGCGCAGTTCTTGAAGACTGAAAATTACAGAAGCAGAATGAATTTCCGTCAGTTGAGTTTTGGTTTCATTCTTATTTCTAGCCTCTAAAAAGTAAGAATGGGCGTCATAGAGGAAATTACTATACACATCTGGCATGCAAATGTTTTAGAAGCAATTGATTGACCTCAATTTGAGTGCTTTTTGGGAGGGAACAGATGGGAAAACTTGAACCACTAATGTCTGAGAAGTGAACAAAGTATTTAAAATTTACAATTGCAAACCTTTGTCATAAGAGCCGCCAGTTTGGTTTGTTTCGAGCGCAGCGATTGCTTCTTTGATTTCAGTGAGTTGCTGCTCGATCTTCTTACAGCAGTGTGGTCCGGCGTAAAAGTTGTTCACGTTACACTGGGGTATACTCACGCCAGGGTTTTTTGTTGGTTGCACAGACGTATTGGCACATGTCCCGACAAGAATCGCGGTAAAAAGCAGAGCTAGCTGGAATGCCATTATGCACTGATGCTTTCAGGAAACTCTTTTATGAAATGGAAACAAAAATGCAAGTATGAAATGATTTCTAAGACTTGTGCTGCAGTTTATTTAGTCTTTGCAAACTAGATTTTTCTTGTCTCCTGCGCTCTATTTTGGGAATGCTGAATCATCTATTCCTACCAATCAAATAACAACACATTGTAGCGGTGACTCGAGGCAGTAGGACCAGTAGACAGGTTTTTTTTGACAAGTAGAAGACAATGTCATGTGGCAGTAGACAACTCTCTTTTGACAAGACGACAGTTTCAATATTTTATGAGATTTATCCAGTGAAAGAACAGGGGCACTTAACGAGTAATTTCGGTAAATATGTTTGGAAGAAGGTAGGTTAGCATTTTCGAAAATTCGAACTCAGGCTTCTTTCGAGGCGCACTAAGATTTTGGGCACTTTTCTCAACTGATTTCCTATTTTCCTTTTCGGAAAAGTAGTGAAGAGCGTGAAGAGTGCACAGAAATTTCGAAACCACATTGAAGAACGCTAGTGAGTTGTGCCAGAGTCAACTGTGACATTGGAATAAAATTTGAAGATTTATCATAACTTCTATCATTTTGGCCAGAGTTTGTTTGAGAATCGTATCTTAAGCAAACCTCCCTTAAAATTTTCGGGGAAAAAGGACGACAACGTAATGTTATTATTGTTTTTAATCAGACCCGTCACGGATGCTAGAACTTTCGGAAGAAGTTATTTCTACATTTCCCTAGAACATACGAACAGATAAATATTTTGAAGGACAGCTTCCCAGTCACTAAACGGGCTTTCAAGGCACTCTGGAAACCTTTTTATCTAATTCCGACAAATTTTAAGACAACCGGCCGTTGGTGCCACGAAGAGAAAACCTGGTACGGAATGATGGAATAATCAATTTGTCTTGCGGCGTTATTCTTATCTTTGTTTGATGGGTATCGTGCTTCGGAATAAACATGTTTATCAGAGATCATTGACGAAAGCTTCGAAAAGCTTCTCCCTCTTGGAAGCCCTCGAGCTCAGATTTGCTGTTGACAAAAATTAAAAAAAACATATGGAATCCCGAGCTTGCAAGGTGGAGCGCGGGAATTGGTTCATCTTGCCCGCTCACGGAACTACAATTGTAGTCATATAATAATCCCATTGCGGCAGTCATCAGACCCAATCTCATTGTCCATTCAGTATTTGATATTCAGTATATGATTCAGTATTTGGCTGGAGTAGTATTTTAAATTTAGATAATACCGTAAACTGTTGGGCCAATGCTTTTATTCCCCAAAGTGCAAAGTCATTTACGCTTAATATGAATGATATGAGACAGGTATATGGGCTATCCCTTTCCTCAAGAAAATGGACTAAATTCGATCATTTTTAGTATGAAGTTGATTTTCAGGAGCGATTTTCAGGAAATGTTGATTGTCTTCTCAATTTGCACGCACGGAAAATGGTCGATGGGGTTAACCTGGATCAAAAGCAGTTTCAATTTTGAAATTTGGTCAACAGGAACCTTTATCCCTTTAAGTTTGAAAATTGGTAGTTGTGGTTTCGTCTGAGAATGGCATGTTCTCCTTGAGTGAGTTATTGTTTTCAGCCCATCACTGAATAACAATAGACCTGTCATACGAAACAAAAACCATTATGAGAAATCACGCACTCGAAACATTCATAACTAGCGCGGATTTTAATAGCAGTGTATCAGTTTTCAGATCAACTTGCCGACCTCATGCCGTGGTTATCAAATACATAAACCAGTTGGGGTCGATTTTTGGCGCGTGCGACATGAAGCTTACGACAGGCGTAGGACATGACTTACGATTGTCGCAGCGTACGCGACAATCGTAAACGAGTTGTAGGCCTGTCCTAAGCTTATCGCGTGCGTCAAAAACCGTACCGTGTAAATCAACTCTCAGAGACCGGGAACTCTCTTCAGAGCTCGTTGAAACCCCAATTGCCTCCGCAAATTGTGGGTGATTCGAAGCTTCACGAAACCGCGGCTCATTGCATGTTGATAAATATTATGGCGCCATATTCCAGCGTAGACAATCCGACGTTCAAGATACAAATAAATGGAGAAGCTAGTGGAAATCAGGGGTATTTGCCACGAGCGGGAGACGGTGTTTGATTATTTGGAAGCAAGTATCTTTCGAGTATCTTCCCTCTTGGATACCGATTGGCGAAATCTGGACGCGAGCGCGTGGGTCAAACATTTTCCAAAAGCGTGAAGAGATGTCAATGTATGACTTAAAGGAACAAGAAATGTATTAGCAAAAGTATTGTCTGGTTTTAAGAAAGAAATAATTGTCTTTCTTTGAGTACACCAGATGTTTTGACGAATACACCAGACATGTTTTAAATATGAAATAAAGTGTTTTCAGTTACCCGAACAATAGTTTAGTTGTGAGTATTCATCATGATATGCGGGAAAGATAAAAGTACGGCTAGCGCGTTACGTGGCTCATTTAACTTGCCCCAGACTGCGAATCCGTCGTGGTCCGTGAAAATATGCGCCGCAAGGAATCACGTCCGTTCCACGGATTTTATAAAAATTAGAGAGAGACTGCTCATGGTGTAAAGTATCCCGGGGAAAGGATTGCGAGATTGGGGCATAACTGTTATATCTGAATATCATGTGAGGCTAGTATTAAACACAACCAAATGTAATCCATGGTAGAACGCAGAGCCTGGTCTCATTCTATGGTTAATTTGCGTACAAACCTGAAAAATGTATTTGAATGCCTTTGTGAGTAATTAACACCCTAGAGTATACTTAACTTAAATGTGGGCTGTTTCACTTGTAATGCTCCTTCCGTACATTTTTATGAAATTAACAAAAATTTACTAGTATTTTTTACTACTCCATGAAGATATCGTTCTCAGAAAAAATATGAAATGAAAATTGGGGGTCACCGTACTCGTTCAGGAGAAAATAAACATTCCTTGACCAACTAAGCTTGGCGTCAATAAGAATCCGCCATTTTATCAGTGTGCGCGAGCTAATGTGCGCGCTAATGACGCCAGAAATTATGCGCAGTAGAGTTGCGCAATGAAAAACCAGGGTATCACCTTAAGCTTCTAAGACACGGTTATTATATAAAATATTAAACTACACTGAGGAAACAGACATTTAATACTTGCCCCTCTTTTTGGTAACAACTGGCCCTTTCAAGGTCCTGGTCCTTGGACGAAACATTATCTTAGCTTCTGTTATCAAGGAATCTCCTGAAGTGTAAATTACTTACGTTGCTTCTCCTCACGCTAGGTTCCAGACCCTAACTTTCCTTTTCTTGGGGTCCATTTCACCCCGCGTATTGATGGCAGCGTTTGGCTTGGCCCCAATGAAGTATTGGCGTTCGCAAGGGAAGGATACAAACTCACAGATGTAAATTTCTCACACTTGATAGATGCATTGGGATACCGGTATGTTGCTTTGCCGAAAGGCCATCTTTGTGTTAAATGATACTCGTACATCATACATTATTTGAAATACATAATTTGCGACTCTGTCCCCGATCTTGCACATGAACGGAAAAGTGGTCAGAAATACGGCTGCCTCACTCTAATGAAAACACTATTTCAGTTTAAGTTAAGATTAATGGTCGTAACAGTGGTTACGGGGAGGACTTGAATGTCTTCTTACTGATTGTTTCAGCGGGCTAAGAAAGCTGATGTTGCAGTATTTTACGTTTGGAGTTGCATGGGGAATATTACAGAGGAATTTTCATATCAGCTCAAGTCAAGCAACTACAAAGATACATTCCTAGTCTTAAAGTCCAGGATGTAAAGAGGTAAGAGAAACGTAAAATAAGCTGTTCGCGATGAGTCTAACTATCTTCTCAACTCCCTCAGCTGGGATAACTTGTCAGTTAGAAGGACGAAGCAAAAGGCAAATTTAATGTGCAAATGCGTTAATAAGCTTGCCCCAAATTATCTTTGTAACATGTTCACTCCGAGAGCTCTGTCCTTTGATCTTCGAGACGCAAGTCAAAAATTGTACTTGCCGAAACCAAGAACTGACTACCTGAAGCGTAGCTTCAGTTATAGCGGAGCTTCTCTTTGGAACGATCTTCCTGAGGATATCCGAAATACAAAATCTCTACGCAACTTCAAGAGAAGAATTGATAAATGGCTCTCTGTATCGGACTCCCACACGGCAAATATGTAAACCAGTTAATAGAAAATTTTACTTAAGATCAATTTCTTATTTGTTTTCTATTGTCATACTGATATTTTTACCGTGTTTTAAAATAAAGTTTTCATTCATTCATTCATTCATTCATTCAGTATTGGATGATATTTCCGGTGGTGTGGATGTGCACGCTATCAATTGAAGATCTGCTCTGTGGAAGTGTGAATGACAACTTGCTCTCCGGTGTGACAAAGTCACCCTCTACCCCTAAGCCTAACCTTACACACCTAGACTGCTGCCAGTTTCCGCCAGGCACTACGATTGTTAACGTTGTCCTTCCATGATTCAAGGACCACGCTTAAGAATGTCCTTTACCTTATCTTTAAAACGGAGAAAAATTCGACCTTGATTTGTCGAACCGCAAAGTCAATATATCGTACCTTTTTGTCCGGTAAGCATTTTTTTTTTTGGATTGTTGTAAATACATAGTAATTTGTTGACTCTTAGACTTAACGGGACACTTAGAGACCCTTATCAAAATCTGCGTGCGTCAAATTTGCGGTGAGGCGCACATCCGAAGCTGGTTCTCCAGGGTGTCCGCTGATGTTCAGAAATGCTCCACAACATAAGCATCACTGAGTTGCCCAGAAATACACACACCTTATTGAATGGTTTAACATGTGGATATTCTGCGAGTTGCATAGTACTAGCGACGAGCAAAATGTCCGCACGTATTATATGTTAGACCTTTGAATAAGGGGTTTATTATTCCACTATTTACGCCATTTTCTAGTATTTTGTCTTCTCTCTGCATTGACTGAGAATCGTATCGATTTCATAATAAGGCACGTGCGAATGACAAAAACAACACAAACGAAACCATTCAAATGTCCTTTTTTTGACTTAAAAAACGAAATGACGAGTGACAGGCGATGAAAAGCTAAATTCTTGGGCTTTGCCTCGTGTTGAAAACAACAACTCTCGTTCCGTCCGTATTTGCTCCGTTGTAAACCTGTCAACTAGGGACACTACAGTGTTTTACCGTCTCATATTTTGCGCGTTCTCTTCACTAAATAAGGTAAAATGGCATATTAATGGATTAATGAATTCAAAGGAATAAAACGCTTATCAACGGGGCGATTTGCAGGTAAAATTGAGTGTCCTACTCAGACAATGTTTGGCTCCATCAAGAGAAAATAAAAGGGGAAGACAGAACATCCCAAATACATCATTTACCCTTTAAGATCGATTCCCACGCTGTACATATCCGAAGCGGATTAGGCAGCAGCCATTCATAAGCCGGAAATGTGTTCAGCGTGGATAGCCCACACTCAGAGAACACATTCCTGCGATATGATTGGTCACTGCCCAATCCCCTTGGGATATGTACAGCGTGCGAGTTGATCTAAAAATAACTTGAGGTCATGTATTGGGGATGCTCTCTCTTCCCCTTTTGTTTTGTCTTGACTCCATTTACTTACGATTCTGCATGTTTTTATCAACCAATCAGGGGCCCTGCAGGTGTTCGTGCACAGGCCATGGACCTTGAAGGGAATTTAATGGAAGACTTTGTGTTCGACGGAGGTGCAGGGGATATCGGAAGCCGAGTGTTGCATGTCAGAAATGCTCCATCTTCGGGGGCAACCTCATCTTTGGCCACTGCTAAAATGGTTGCCGAGAAGGTCCAGGAGCGGTTTAATCTTTAGCATCAATGAAGATAGCACATTTTTATTATTGGTGCATCTTTGAATTTTGGCGGTTGTACTACATTAATCAGCAAATTGAGGATAATGCGATGCGATGATTTATCTTCATGCTCGTTCCAGTAATCCAGTTCAACCATAAAAACACGAATACCGTCTAATGACGTTGTAATAAAAGATAGGGATTTTAAATCTATAAGCTGAATAGCGTGCAGAGCCGACGTTTTTTGGCAGTAAAGGCTTGTTTAAAGACTAAATATTTCAAATGCAAGTCTGCCATTTTGAACGCAGAGCGGGATTGGCGCGAGATAGGCCGACTCCCCAACTACAAGTGTAAATTGATCAACACGATTTTTTCCTCAAATGAAGGGTTATCCTTCATTGTCAGTTTGCTCCAAATAAAGTATAATCCTCCATTTAGATTACTCTGTTCCCGGGCTTCTGGTAGGAA
>NC_090880.1:5803203-5838203 GCF_036669935.1 Montipora foliosa
AATGATAGAAGTGAACTTCGCACTTATCTGGACAGTTTGATCAAATTTTCCGGATCAGTGCGAAGATCACTTCTATCTTTTGTCTATAAGCCGCAATTGAACTTATATACCTTTCTTTCATAGTAATGGTGCATTGTACGTTTAACAAGTTCATATGATGGTTGCCTGCCAACAGGCAAATTCAAAGGTACAAATTGGAGCGTCAGGCAGAATTTGAACCGAATCTCTTTTGTTATGCTGTACTCATGAAGCTACAAAAAATGGATCTCGGCTCCCCATTCAAAGTCATGTGATAAATGTGGTACAGCAACTTCTGACGGTAGACTGAGTTCCTTCAAATCAGTCGGCGGCCCGGTCAATTGAGGCGGTCGTGTTTTGTCACGCAAACCCATAAAATTACCGAGGGAGGCTTGGGAAGAAGACTCCTCTTCCCAAGTCTCCCTCGAGCATTTTGTGTTTGTGTGACAAAACAAGTCCGCCTCAGAAAAGCCGGCTGCTCGACTGATTTAAAGGACTGCTTGCAGTCTAATCTGATTCTTGAGTCCGACCCAGAAACCATCATATCCCTTTGGCACAGTCATAATACATAATTACCATCAATAGTTGCCATATCAGTTTCTGTAACCGCCTTTTAACTTGAAAAAAATTAAACATAGTGCTTGTTTCGTGTAAGTGAATAATAATGATAAATTCGAGATATTTACCCAGGAAGCTCCACTCACCCGGAAATCGTTTTCATCCGGATCGAATTGGAATTAAGTTAGGAATATTAGGGAAGTGAAGTGAGGCAGTTGCAAATTTTAGCCGCAAGTGTTATAGTCACCCAGTTACCAATGGCGAGCAAATATCAGGGGTACAAGTTCCTTTTAACTAGACAATTGCAGATTTTAGTGTCATCTAAAGTAAAGGGGTAACTTAATATCTTTCAATATTCTCTTTTATGAAATTGTTGCTGCTTGGGGTTTTTCTGTGGAAAGGGCTTCTGAGAGCAAAAAGGCAGTGAATTGTTGAGAGAAGGCAATTTACTTTCCTTTCTTGAAAAATAAAAGGGTGAAAACTATCAAACAGACAACGAAAAAAGAAGAACATTTATCATTGGTCACCACTAGCAAACTTTATTAAAGCATCCCCAGTTGCTTACAGCTTCGGTAAAACTAAGCAAGTTCAGATATATCTAAATCTACCAGATGATAACGTGCGCGGTATGCTACTAATATGAAATCGCAAGAAATCTCTTGTTGTGAAACCTATTGAGTGTTTCACATGGTTGTGCGAGTTAAGCAGTTCAGTTCATTGATGAGCAATAAGATCAATCCCTGGTTACCAATTGATAGCAATAGGCATGTGATACAACTGCCACAGAGTCTTAAAAGTTCTGTGGACGTATCTTCATCTCAGACCGCTTGACAGAGTAGGCGCTGTTTTTCCAGTGATACCAGGTCATTCCACTTGTATCGACCTTTCCATTAAGATAAAGACCATTGAGGTTGGAGTAGTGACAATTGTTGTACCACCAGGCACCTTTATAGATTGACGCACAGTTGCCTGAACTGTTACGATCATTATCGCGATCCTTGGTGGTAAACGCTTGGCCGCGGTGATAGCCAAGGGAATCACGTGCAGTGCCTAAATGAAAAAAAAAAAACGAATTAAGCAATCAAAATAAGAGAATTTTTAAACTCTTTCAAATGCTAAAAAGTCTTATCACGCACTTGAAATTAATTGTTTCTGTTTCTAACTACTTGCCGTAAAAATCGATGTAATGTGTTTATTACCACTTGTCAGAAATGCGGATAACCAGCTTTTTCGGTTAAGCTGTTTTTTTTTTCCCGAACTCACTGGCTTACAATTTGTTTTGGCAATGAAAGCAAAATAAAACTCTCTGAGATCTGTTAATCACTCACAAGGAAAACGGATTAAGTAATCAATAGAAAACTGGAATTCTTAACTTTTTTTAAAATGCTAAAAATCCTTAAAAAACAAATGATATTGTTTCTTGTTTCTAACTACTTGCCATGAAATCGGTGTAATGCGTTTATCACCTCGAGTAAAATGTTAACCAGTTTTTTCAGTAATTAAAAGCTGTGTTGTTTTTTTTTTGGTTACTGACTGGCTTACAATTTGAATTGTCACTGAAAGCAAAATGAATTTCTCTGAGATCCGAGGAGAATTTGTATCAGTTGGAGACAGACTGCAACTAGTTTTATATGAGAAAGTGTTTCTATCTCAGTTAACACGGGGTTGTTAATTGATCACCAGAGTTCGCAAACCTGAATATTTCCCCAAACTCAGCTGGTATTTTGCTCGCTCGCTTGCCACTGTAACTGAACTGTACTCAGCAAATGCTGTATTTCCATGATTGTCTTCCAAGTCCAGGCGAAGTTTATTGCTGCTGTTTGCAGTCAAGCGGTGAATCTTGTCCAGTCCAAGCCAAAACTCTCCACTCAGATTACCAAAGCCTCGTTTGTAAGCGTCCCACGCGCGGAAGAAACCTAAGGAGCCGTCTTGTCTTTTTTGAAAGACCGTCCACCCTCCGCCAGCCGTTTTGTGATCACAGTACACTTCAAATTCTCCCAAACCATCGGGATCGATTTTGTACACACCACTGATCTTTTCGCCAGAATTGTAAACATTGGCGCAGTTCTTGTAGACTGAAAATTACACAAGCGGGATTAATTTCTGTCAATCAGTTAAGTTTTTGTGATATCCTTACAAAGTTTTCTGGGGTGGAAGTGGAATAACTGGATCTCTCTTTGTTCCATATTCATTTTCCGTATTCGTTATTCTTTAACAAAAACCATGAAATTCTTTATTCCGAATGTTCGAACGCTAAATATTCCTTATTCATTTTCTCCTATAAATGACTGTAGATGGACGTCATAGAGGAATATACCATACAGAGCTGGCAGATGCTTGTTACAAGGAATTAAAAATTAAAGCAATTTAGCGACCTTCATTTAAGTGCTTTCTGCGAAGAAACCCGGCCATGCTTTCAAAAACTTCAACCCCTGATTTCTGAGAAGTAAGAGTATTTAAAATGGAGAATTGCAAACCTTTGTCATAAGAGCCGCCAGTTTCGTTTCTTTTCAGCGCAGCGATTGCTTCTTTGATCTCAATGAGTTGCTGCTCGATTTTTTTACAGCAGTGTGGTCCGGCGTAGAAGTTGTTATTCATGTTGTACTGGGGTTTACTTATCTCTGGGTTTTTTGTTGGTTGCACCGAAGTATTGGGAAATGTCCCAACAAAAATCCCGGTAAAAAGCAGAGCTAACTGGAATGTCATTATGCACTGATGCTTTCAGGAAACTCTTGTATGAAATGGAAGCAAAAACTGCTAGTATAAAATGATTTCTAAGACTTAATTCTTCTCCATTTCATTTACTCTTTCCAAACCAGATTTTTCTTGTCTCTTAGCCCAGTCTATTTTGGGAGTGCTGAATCATCGACTCCTTTCAATCAAATAACAACACATTGTAGTGACAGCAGCCTAGTTTTTTTTTGGACAAGCAGAAGACAATTTCACGAGGCAGTAGACAAGTCTCCTTTGACGAGAAAATATTTTCCGGCTCAAAATTTTATGATAAGATTTATCCAGTAAAAGAACATGGGCACCCAACGAATAATTTCGGTAATTGTCTGTTCGGAAGGAAGGTGCACGTGGGTTAGCATTTTCGACTATTGAACTCAGACTTTCGAGGTGCACTAAGATTTTGGACATTTTTTCTTAACAGTTTTTCTAGATATTTTATAATTGTAGTGAAGAGTCTGAAGAGTGCGTAGAAATTTCGAAACCACATTGAAGAACGCTTAAATTTTACTGAGCTGAGAGTCAACTCAGTGAAGATTTATAACTTTTATCATTTTGGCCAGAGTTTGTTTGAGAATCATACTTTAAGCAAACGTCCCCTTAAATTTTCGGGAAAAACGGATGACACGTTGTTGATCAGACCTGTTACGATTGCTCGGACTTTCGGAGGCAAAAAAGCCGCGAAGTAATCATTACAGACCTGAAGCTTCCCTAAAAACATCCGAACAGATAAATCACTACAGACCTGAAGCTCCCCTAAAAACATTCGAACAGATAAACAATTTGTAGGACTGCTACGAACTCGCTAAACGAGCTCTAAAAGCATAGTGGAAACTATGTCAGTTAAATAGGTAATTCTGACAAATTTTAAGAAAACCGGCCGTTGGGTGCCCCTGAAAGAAACCCTCGTACGGATGGAATAATCAATTTGTGTTTGTGTTATTCTTATCTTTGATGAGTATCCTTCTTCGCAATAAACTTGTTTGTCAGAGATATTAGAAAAGGCTTCTCGCTCACAGCAAACGTCGAGCTACGATTTGCTGTTGACCAAAATAAAATGAAAAAACGCAATTGATATCAGGTTATTTTATATAGTGACAAATAAAGCCATGGACCAATTACTGACAAAAATAGGGAAATGAGGCCGCGGCGCATAATTGAGATGATTTTTATGGTTTTATGACAAATAGGAGCCTGACATGTTTGCAGTTGAAGCTTGCCTTCATTTGCTCGGTTTTTGGAGAGCTTTGTTGGCCTTTCGAAAGAGTCGAACATTTGACAAACTGAAATAATTAACATTTTTGACCAGAGTGAAGTGTGAAGAGATGTTCGGGCCAGATATTTATCTCCGCTTTTTATTTTCTTTTTGCGAGGGATGAATAGAAGATAAGCTTGAATGTGGTGTCTTTCACCGACCCCTAGTCCATGGACAACCTCGATGGACAGGTCTATTGATTACTAAATTGGACTTGTGATGGATTGCCTAGTAAGTGGTCGAGCACAAAGACCAGTCAAACGATGCTAAACACAAAAAACAAACAGCTAACGTAGAGCACAAATTTACATTATGCCAAAGATGAAAGAAACGTGTTTGATCTTTGCTCAGGGCTTGTCTGTTATCTACAAATTTGGAGAGGGAGAGAGAGAGAGAGAAAGAGAGAAGCGATGGAACAATAGAATTTTCAAGCTTTCGTGACAAGTAGCAGTTTCATTTAACGCAATGCTGATGTTCTCTGTTGACTCCTGACAACAAACACGCCAAAAACAAATAAAGACTAAGCCGGAAGTATTAAAGGAGAACGAATCGACAACAACTTGAATTGAAGAGATTTCTCAACCACTCGCAACCTATATTCGCAAGAGACAGTATGTGACAAACCATGAGTGTAGGACTTGTTTTCGTTGATATAGGCGTCGCCCCAGTTGGGAAAATTGGACATCATGATTAAGTGATTAATTTTTTTAGGATTGTTCGGCCCATAATTATTCAAGGTCGTTCGGTTGTCAATATAGAGTTTTGTTTTTCGTTTTCAATCGAGTACAGAATAAGTTCAACGTTAAGCATTTTCCAGAAGAATCATAATTTCGTTTAGTTTGTTTCTAATAGTTTCGCTCTTCATGTCTTCGAGTAGTTTCATGTAAAAAGTTAAGTCTAGAGATAAAAGCATGCTTTTAATAAGTTATGACGTCTTCTCAATAACCTATCGCCCACAACACAAATTACACAACACATGGAGAACGCAACGAGCGGAACCTCTAATGTTAAAGTGGTACTACGACCAAAAAAACAATTCTTTTTTTTCTTTGGATTTCAAAACTATGTTAACTAAACACTAACTGATCCAAGTTTTAAGTTCTGATTTTAAAGAGACACCTGTTTATTTTAACTGGAATTTTCTTATTTATTGGTCCGCCATTACTAACTTTAAAATCTTGAGAGAGCTGCGTCGAGGAGAACATGACGTCAAAGACTCACTAGTTTAAGAATGCAATGCGTGTGTACGCGGCCGAATTAATATGCAGCACGGGAGTTTCGGGCTTTCAGACTTTTAAACCCGTGTTTTGCATATGTAATAAATTGCGTTTACACGCTGAAATTTTAAGCTAGTAAGTAAATGACGTCATTTTCTCTAGATCCAACCCTCTGAAGTCCAATCGGCCAGTTTTGAACGTGAGTAATGGCGGACCGTGAAATCCAGAACTTACACTCAAAATAAACAGCCTTTGGATAAAACTCAAAGCTCAAAATTTTGCCAGTTAGGTGTTAAGCAAACACGATTTCAGAATCTGAAGAAAAAAAGGAAATGATTTTTTGATCATAGTACCACTTTAACGACTCGATTCTACTCCCCCTGTGCGATTTCCTGTTGCATTTCAAATTATTTTGGAAAAAAAAAAGAGCAAAAGGACGTACTGTATTTTGCGAAACGAAACGAAGCAAAGCAAAATGAAGAAATAATACTACTTAAAATCACGGAATTCAAGCCTGTACAGTGCACGTAGGATCTCTGTTTGTAACAGGGACTTTAAGATACTCCGCCCACGGAGTTCGGACTACGGACTGGAGGTGTTTGGGACTGGAACGAGATACTGGGCTCTCCCCTGAGCCACTGTCGCGAGCTCATGACGGACATGACGATAGTCCTAGGCCGGTGTATCTTAAAGTCCCTAATAAGTACGGGGACGAGCTATTCAAAGTAAACAATATACGAGTCAGAGTTTCGCGAAACGAGCCCATAGTGGGCCTTGGAAACATGTTAATTGTGTGTTTGTTCTCGTAATTGCTCTTCTTAACTGTACCTGACCGCTGTAATGATTTCGAAGCAAGAACGGTTAGAGGAGAGGCTGCAACAGTTCCATTTTTACAAAACAGCACAACGCATAATCTTTTGACCTTTGGTATCGTGCAACACACGTCACCAAACATGTACGAAATGGGTAGCGGTTAGGCGGTGTTTTAAATTAAAGCTATGATTCACAAGTTAAAAGCAAAACCATTTGTACACAATTTATTTAGGTAGTCCATAGTAGCCCGTTTTGGTAATCCATGGACCTATGGCATGGTAGGCCATTGGCAAAGGGTCAATGAAATCTACCTCGTCGACATCCATTCGTCATGGCTGACGGTGGTGCAGCAAGGCTGGATCAGGTCCGAGGCGGCCGCTGCCATCTCCGGGAGTGGCTGTAGAGCCCCACGCGCGAGTGACAGTCCCTGCCGCAGTTGGCGCAGGAGAAGGATGATGCCGCTTGGCTGGTGTTCTTGTTCTTCCTTCTGTTTGTTTTCACATGCTGCGCTTCAGCTTGGGTGCGCTTTGCTTCTTTGACCCCGTTTCGCACTACCCCCCTACACTTCCCTCGGTCATCAGCCATGTTCTTGAAGCTGTTTGGGTCAATGCTTGCAAGCTTCAAGTCACGCTTGCAAATGTCTTTGAAGCGCAGATAGGGGCGTCCTGTTCGTCGTGTACCTTCAGCCAACTCTCCATACAGAATGTCTTTGGGGATTCGCCCCGGGTCCATTCTCTTCACGTGGCCAAGCCATCGCAGACGTCTTTGACTGAGAAGACCGAACATGCTGGGGATGCCTGCACAATCAAGGCTCTCAGTATTTGTCACTCTATCTTACCACTTGATGTTCAGTATGCGCCTGGAGCAGCGGAGGTGGAAGCTGTTCAGTCTCTTCTCCTGTCTGGCATCTGTCGTCTAGGCTTCACTATCGTACAGGAGGGTGCCGAGGACACACGCCTGGTACGCTCCGTAGGCGTGTCAAGACCACTCGGCCGAATGCTTTGCCGACAATACTGAGTAGGGAGATGCCCCAATAGCTATTGCAATCACTCCTATCCCCCTTGTTCTTGTATATGGTGACGATGTTGGGGTACATAGCCCAGTTCCCAGGAGAGGCACAGGAGTTGATGGAGTGGCTCGAGTAGTACTGCCTTCCCTGTTTTCAGAATCTCGGCTGGGATGCCATGTGCACCTGGAGACTTCCCAGAAGTGAGGCTGTCAATGGCTTTGCTGAGCTCTTCCAGCGTTGGCGGTTCGTAGAGCTCGACCATTACAGGCAGGTCTGGGATGGCGTCCAGGGCGGCGTCGGTCACCACGTTCTGTATCGCGTACAGTTCCAGGTAGTGCGCTACCCAGCGCTCCAGCTGTTTCCCCTGGTTTGTGATGACCTCGCCAGACTTGCTTTTCAATGGGGCTGTTTTTGTTGCAGTAGGGCCCACTGCCTCATTGATACCCTCGTACAACCCCTGTAATTGGAAACTTGCCAATGTGACTCACATCCCTAAAGAATCTCCTTTAACGAGCTGCAATCAACTACGACCCATTTCTCTGACAAATATCATAACTAGACTCTTTGAAAAGTTAATACTCAAGTTCGAGCTGTTTGACGTCCTCACGTCATTCATAGAACCTGATCAATTCGCCTACAAAGAAGATTCTAACACCACAATGGCGCTTGTGAAGTCCCCACATTATTGGCTGAAATGGTTAGACAGGAACGCAGACTTTGTACGGGTATTGTCATTCAACTTTAGCAACGCATTCGATACTGTTCCTCATAACATCCTCTTTGACAAGCTTAAGGCAACTGATATAAACCCCTATGTGATCAACTGGATCCTTGACTTTTTGAATCAAAGAAAACAGAGGGTCGGGGTTGATAGAATAACGACAGAGTTCGTAGACATCAGTAGAGGCGTGTCTCAAGAAACTGTCCTTGGCCCTATCTTGTTCTCCTTGATGGTTAAAGACATACAACTAGCTGACCCTAGAAGAAACCTTATGTTGAAGTTTGCGGACGACATTACCATCAGCATCCCTGTAAGCAAAGACAGCACTGACGCGAAAATTAATGAAGTTAACAGCATGAAACATTGGGTTGCCAGCAATAGAATGTCATTAAACCTTTCAAAAAAGTGGGAAATGCTGATATACGGGAGGACTACCAAGCCCAACCTACAATTGGTACCTGGCATTGAGCGTAAGAGCTGGCTCAAGTTGCTTGGTATTGTATTTCAAGAAAACCCTTGCTGCTGGGACCTCTATGTCGATAAACGTATAGCCAAGGCAAGGAGTCGCCTATATATATTGAGGGTTTGCAAGTTTTACGGTTATTCTCAAGATCAACTAAATAAGTTATTTGACTCCCTCATCTTATCCTTATTTGTGTATGGCCTAGAGGTCTGCCTGCTAACCACGAAAGACCATCCTCTTCAAGATTTGTTGCCGCCAAAGAGGCCAAGAATGTTAAGGAAAAGGGGTCACGAATTCCAACTCCCCCAGATAAGAACCGAAAGATACAAAAACTCGTTTATGAACAGATGTCTTTTTAAATTTGTGTAGTTAAGTTCTATCATGTTTGATTGTCCCTCTTTATGTCTTATTGTATCCTAAGCTTACTGTAGTTTAAATTTATTTATTTCTCATAATTTCCATCATGACTCTTTCTTTATATCTTATTGTAAATTTTAATCGTATCTATAATTCATAATTTCGATTGCAAAGACCCATTTCTGTTGAGTCTGATTGTTTGCAATAAATATTGATTGATTGACTTTGCCAATGTCCGCGGCCAGTTGGATGTTGCTGCACAAGTTGAGCCAGTAATCGTTGGTACAGCGGCAGGTGGCCTGCTGACCAGTATTGCGTGCAGTGCGAAGGTTGTTGAGGGTGCTGGAGGTGGGGTTGTTCTTGTACTCGAGTAGAGCCTTCCTCTTGGCTTCAGTGAGGGGTTCCAATTCTTCCCAGCTTGCTTCGTACCAATCGGCACTCTTTCGCTCACGTTTTCCTTAGGCGGATTTAGCAGAGTTGTAGATGGCATCACGGATGATGGACCATTTGGATTCCACAGTGTCATCTTAAGGAGGTTTTTCCAAGGCCTCGCTGAGGTTACTGAGGAACAGCTCGGTCTTTTTGCTGTGTCCTATACATCAGGTGTCGATCCTTGGTTTGCCTTTGGTCTTTGAGTGGTGGATCTTTTTGGGGATGAGTTTCACTTTGCTGGCGATAAGGGAGTTGTCTGTGTCACAGTCTGCACTATGGTAGCTGCGACTGTGTAGAACACAGTTCAGGTCTTTGCGTCTGGTGATGATGAGGTCAAGTTGGTGCCAGTGTTTTGATCTGGGGTGTCTCCAGTCTGATGGTCTTTGCCAGCAAAGAAGGTGTTGTTGAAACAAAGTCCGCGGAGGCAGCACATATCCAAAAGCATCTGGCCGTTTTCATTCATTTTTCCAGTGCCATGAGAGCCAAGGCAAGATGGCCAAGAATTGTGGTCTGCACCTACTCTATCATTGAAATCTCCCAGGAGGAAAAGTCTCTCAGTGCTTGGTGCTGTTTACTGCCTCATCCAGAACCTCGTAGAATGCATCTATGGCCTCAGGGCTGGAACAAAGTGTGGGAGCGTAGACACTGAAAATGGTAACTGGACCAGTTGGTGTTGAAATGCGGAGGCTGATGATTCTTTCCGTCCCTTCACTAGTTGGCTCGACAGTGGGCTGCCGAGGTTCGCCAGTTGGTCTGCCTTGCCAGAAAAAGGTGTAGTTCGCTTCCTTCATAAATCCACTGTCAGGAAGCCGTGTCTCCTGGAGGCAGGCGATGTCAATGCTTAACCGCTGGAGCTCGCGGTCAATGACAGCAGTCTTGCGAGCGTCATTCAACTGTTGAAGGTCATTGGTGGCTCCAGGACGCACGGTCCGCACCTTCCAGCCGGCGATGCGAAGAGCTGGAGTCTTCGTTGTTGATGGATTTCTTCTTTTGTCTGGTGCGGAGTTTTACTGCCTGCTTGTCAAAGATGATTCCTCTAAAGCGCTACGCACCCAGTTGAGCTGGCAGGCAATGGCGGGATGACACCTTACTGGGTGGGGGCTGCCCAGCCTGAGGCGGGCGGTAGTCATCCAATGAGATGCGATGAACTCTCCCACTGTCGAAAGTGGCCCCTGGCACTCTTTTCCTACGCCAGTTGGATGAGTTTATAACCAGTAACTGCCACTTCCCGTGTTGTGTCGAAGCCTTGTGCCGACGACGCTGGAGTGATCTCTCCAGATTTGTTGTAGAGTCTGGGCGGATTTATTAAGGAAAGATTCTGGGCTGCACGGGCTGTCAGAACCACCCTCTCGGCCTTGCTGACTTTATCCAACGGAGAGGAACACCAATACAGCTGGATCAGCTTGGCTGCAGATTTTCTGTCTGGGTTGTCTCCCGTAGCCTTTGGCACTCCTGGAACTGACCACAAAGCAGTGGATGGGGGTGGGGGAGGGGGGAGAACGCCCTTGTAGATTCTGCCTGAGCACTAAGTGTACCCAGTTACCAGGTGTCGCCGCATGGAGGCACTACAATAGGACTTGTTGGGGAGAGGCTATGTACTGACAACGGGTCGAGTAACAAATGGGCTGCTTCCCCGGCACCCCACTACAAGCAGCAAGCTGCAGGCAGCGGAAGCGAGTCAGCCGAGGCGGCTGGAAGTGAGAGGTGACAAGCACACAGACACTGTGCAACCACACTAGGCACAACCACCTACCATTGGACACCCTAGCCATCTGTAAAATGCTCCTTTTGGCCCAAAACTCTGCTCATTAATTGAACTCTCCAAGTTATGGGCGGCGGAAATAGAATTAAGGTCAAATTTTGTACAAGCAAAATGCTCACGGAAAAATGTCGTATGGAGGAAAAACAATATGTAGTATTTTCCGACGAGGAGTTGATATGTTTTGAACGAGGCCATAAACGCGAGGCAGAGCCACGTTAGCTTTTCTTTGAATTCACACTACCTGCACTTAAATTACCTCTTTTGACAAAAAGGAGTCCGAGATAAGATAATGAAAGAAAAAAAAACCTGCTCGCTTGAAGGGAAAATTCTCCGTGAAGACGCGACTCTTGCATTTTGAGGTTAGTTTGGTTTACAAAAAAGGGCGATCTTGAGAAATATGATCATATATGATCCATTTCATATATCATTTCATCGTTGATTCACTCCTCATGGGAACATTAGAACCCACAAATGACCAGCTCCCAACGTCAGTGGCTTCATAGCTCAGTTGGTTAGAGCGTCGCAACGGTATCACGAGGTCACGGGTTCAAACCCCGTTGAAGTCCTGAAATTTTTAGGCTTCTTTACGCAATTGCAAAAATTGCGTTCATAACTGCGAGGATCATAGGTTCACTTGATTTGATATCCGTTGTTCATATATGATCCATTTCCTATGTCATCTCATCATGGATATTAAAGTCACCGGTTATAAGTAAGAGTTCCTTGCATAACAGCAGAGTCTCCAGGTATTCAGGAAACTCTGACAGAAATACACTAATCGGAACTCAATGATCGTCTGAACAAGGTGGTCTGTATATGACTATAACCCGCAAATTATAAGAAGATGCCTTCACGAGCCACTCTGAATACTCAAAAGATCCATGCTCGATGACTCCAGAGTTAATCATAGAGGCATCATACGAGTCACGGTAAAGTAGCCCAATATCACCGCCACGGCGATCTGATCTTTCGTGAACAAGAATACTGTAACCATCAGGAAAGGAAAGGAAAGAAACTTTATTTAAGTGTCTAGTCGTTCTAGCGCTGAAGCACTAATTGGGGACACTGTAAATTGAAATTAACAATTAACACAAATCGAGTCAAATGTTTTCATTAAGGACATTAAGGACATTAAGTTTCATTAAGGACATATTTATTTCGGAAAGCACTGGGTAACATCGACTGAAACCAAGGCCAGAACTTGACGGTACGTACTTCCGGTCATTTTCGAGACGTTACGTTAATTTTCTTCATGTCATAAATTATCCCAGGTTGGGTCCTGTTGTTAGCGAATTGATCCTGTTCGAGTATAAAGAAAATTAAAAAAAAGAAAAAAACAGAGAGTTAATTATAAAAAGTTCCACTTTGTGAGCGGGCACGCAATTCGCGGCAAATGTCAACATTGGCTGCAAATTCTAAAATTTTATAAGTGGGAAATTACTGATACGCGATGTAAAGGCAACCGTACAAATGGAGGAGGAGAAATCAAGCAATACACCGTGGGCTTCTCCTTTTTGCAGTCAATTTTGATCATTATTCCGGGTATGTAAAAGATGAAGTGAGTGCTGTAGAGCTTATTAAGGCGCATGAAATTGCGACAACCACGCGTTTTACAGTATTCAAACAGACAGGAGGATTTTCAAGCACCGGTAAGGATTTTATAGAAATTAACTTATTTCAGTTTTTCCCGCGATTGAGTGTTCAGTTCAGAGCGAGCGGGAACGAATTTATCATTTTTCAAGACTCCGCTGACATGTCGATGGCTCACCAGGTTTAGGTCGATGTTATCTGGTGCTTTCCACATATTTCAGCCTTAACAGCAGAATCCTTTGGTGTAAGCCAATGTTCTGTCAGGGCCATCAAGTCGACATTGTGATCGCATATGTAATCATAGATTACAGTTGTTTTATTCCTGACCGAGCGAGCATTAAGATTACAAAGTACCATTTGTTTTTGCAGGTTGATGGTTCCAGCCACGTGACTTATTTTGATCAGGTTATCGGTGTTACTCCAAGTGCTATGGTGTTTAAAAATGCGCCGTGAAGCAGCCATAGTAGAAATAATCGCGTTTATTATGTTGCTCATTGAAGTAATTGTTCCGGTGCTGCGGTTCCATTGTCTATGGATAGTACAGCGTTAGACACTGTCCGCAAGTCTCACAGGACCCGGGTTAAGCTTATACACAAGATCACCGATAAGATGCGCGTGGAATGATGCATTCTGCCCTTATCTACAGAATTATTGAACCCATAACCAAGAGGAATAACATGACAAGGCAAGATCTTGAGTTATTGGTTATGGGTCGGTAAACGACAACATACCGTGTTTAATGCTTACAAATAAATGCTTTACACAATACTGAGCAAAAATGATAGAATTTCCAATTTTTGGAGGAGAGTCAGGGAGGCCAGAAAAAACCTAACTGTAAAACCTCTTAGAGGAAATGTAGGAAATCTGGGTCAGGCCGAGACTACTTCTCGTCCCCTGACAGGACTGTTCATAATGCTCTTTATAAGTTCAACGACTTGGACACTTTGAGAAGATCATCTTTTGAATATTTGATGTAGCGCCTTTTCGAATATGAGCAGCGCCAACCGGCGTGCCTGTCAATCAGGTCACAGTCTAATGAACGGCAACCCAAGTTCGATGCTGCACCAGATTTCAGGCTGTGCATGATTAACTGCTGTATGTTAACGGCAAATGGCGATACGTGGGTCTTGAACTCCTCACGAATAGTAGTAGTAGAAATTCCTTTCGTGGAATGAAAGCGCTCCGTCTTTTTTGATTTGACGATTCTCCTAATTAAAGGCGTCTCCGAGCTGGAACCAGATAAATGAACAAGGAGCTTTCCAGTCGTTGTGACAGGACAAGTGACCTTCCCCGACTTGGCGATGTAAACTGTGTGGCCTTCTCTATACTGGTCGTTTTTTCGCTTCCTGACGGAAATTGCCATATGGTCGTCGACAATAGATATATCCTCAACTTTTAACGAATGCAGCTCGTCGACACGTAAAAACCCTGCGTAGCCGAGGAGTAGGATGACCAGAAATCGAAGATGTCTAAGGGATGAGCTGGACGCGTAATTCACGCAAAGTGTCTCTACAAGTTCCAAGGAGATTGGCTCCTTGGGATTCACCGGCCGTCCAAGCTTTCTTTTCGCGCCCTCCAGAGTGGATTGCACGACTGGGTGGTCCGTCGGTGAATTCAAGCCGGCTGTGCGATGCGCCCATCTAATAGCATAGACAGCTGACTCAAGAGCCGAAGATCCGGTGCCCTTTTCAACGCATGAAAGAAACATCTTCGTCAGAAACAGAGCAACATGTAGGGGCTTGGCAGGTATCTCAGGGATGTGCAGAGTGGATGATGACCACGCGCACCACGTTTTCCAGCTTGAAGCATACTTGGAAAGCTTTGAACTTGCCTTTGAGGACTTCTGAAGATTTTTCAGCTCTTTGACTAGAACAACCATTTCAGGATCCTCCAACTCCCTGGCGTCGGAGCAGATCCCTTTACTGAATATATCTGTAAAGTACTGAAACAAGAACACACCTCACGTGAGTAAATGGATCCGCACCGCCCTCAACTGCGCGGGTTATTACAATGCGCATACATAAGGAGGCCGAAGGTGGCTAAAATTACGGACACCCGCGCGTAATTTGCGAGAGAGCCGCGAAAGGGGAAACCAAGTTATTAACATCGCCTAAACGGCTAACGTTGCCTAAAAGGCTTACAGCATAAATGACTTACATTGCCTAAATGGCTTACGTAGCCTAATTGGCTTACATAGCCTAAATGGCTTACATAGCCTAAATGGCTTTTGCATAAGTAATTAGTAACGACAAAACGCGCAAACGTGCCTTAGCAACAACAAACGATTCAGATAAACTCGAGCCGTAATGCTAAAATTCTAAACGCTGGGCAGCCAACAAAAACAGACTGCCTCCTCTTGTACAGGATCGCTTGCCCTGGGCCTTCCAACAAGAGATCTTTTATCCTTGGTAGCGGCACAACCTCTTTCACGAAGGGCTTGAAGGAACTGGAATCGGCGTGCAGAAACGGCCAGAAAAAAGCTGATGGCCATTCAGGAATGATCAGTGTCCCAGTGCCACGACAGGATTCGAGATGGCGGACGCACTTCACTATTAAGTTTGCTGGAGGGCATAACCAGTTATTGTGACCGGACCAATCTAGGGTAAGCGCGTCAACGCCACAGCTACCAGGTGATGCGTATTTGGTGTTGAAGAGAGGTAGCTGGAGATTGTAGTGGGAAGAGAAGCGATCCACTGTGTGTGGACCAAACCGAGCATCTAGCATGTGGAAGACAGATGGATGAACAGACCAATCATCAGGATCGATAAAGCGGCTTAGCACGTCTGCTCTATCGTTGAGCGAACGGGGAATCCACTGAGCCTCGAGAGTAATACCCTGTCTGAAACATAGCTGGAAAACGTCCATAGCAAAGCTTTGTAGATGGGGCTTTGTACTTCCAACTGTAATGACGCGGGCTGCGCATTGGCTGTCGGTCTTGATAACTACTCTAGATGACTTAAGCTTTTCTTCGTAAGACATTAAAACGTAAAGGACTGCTTTCACCTCGCGGAACGTAGAACTCTTTGAAGCGTCTTCGCGTAGCCACATGCCACGTACGGCAGGCTCAGACAAACTGGTCGAATATCCGCCGAATGCGAAGTCGCTGGCATCGGTGTAAATGACTGTGGGCGAGGTTGAGCATGGAGGTCTGATAGCGAAACCGTTGAAGCTGTCAATATTGAACAACCAAAACCTCAGCTCCTCTAAGAGTGCCGGTGACAGCGTTAGGCGTTGGTCCCAGCCTCCGATCCTTGACTCGATGGCATAGTACATCTGTCTCGTGCATAGTCGAGCAATGGGTCCCACGGCTAAACTGATGGAGATAACTGAACCTGCAATCCTTGCCAGTTGCCGGATGGTTATGTATTTGTCACTGACAGCGCCATCGAGAAGGGATTTCAGCTTGGCTAACTTCTTATCTGGTACTCTATATTGCATAGCGATGGTATCGATTACAAGGCCGAGCCACTCTCCGACTTGCCTAGGCTCCCAATTAGATTTTTCTTCGTTAGTCACGAGGCCAGACAACCTGAGCTCCTTTCTTTGGATGGTACTTGCAGCCATGGCGGAGATGAAGTCCGGCTGACTAGTAAAACCGTCGTCTAAGTAAGCAAAGGACAGGTGGCCCATAGAGCGCCAGCGCTTAACTAAGGGTCTCATAAGCTTAGTAAAACAATGAAAAGCCGAGCTTAGACCGAATGGTAGAACTGAAAAGCAGAAATATCTGGGTTTACCGTTAATTATCCACGAAAATCCTAAATACTTTTGGTGATCTGCAAAGATGTCGACATGATGATAACCTGACTTAAGATCCCAGGTAAAAAACCAATGATTCTCTTCCAGAACTTGGGATAGAGATCTAAGATCTTCGTACTTAAATTTTACTTTAGAAACAAATGCGTTTACATGGCGTAGGTCGATAACGAGACGGAGCTTCTTGCCCTCCGCCACGGTTAGAGGATTGACACAATATGGAGGAAATTCGTGCTCAATAATACAATTATTGCAAAGAAGCTCTTCAATAGCTTTGACAACAAACTCGGGGTGCTTAAAAGCAGATCTATTATTCTTGAGAAAGCAAGGAGTTGGATACTCACTAAAAGGTAACCTATAACCCTCCCTGATCATGCTGGTCGCAAATTGCGAGACATCTAACACAGACTCCCAAAACTCGTAATGAGACTTCAAACGACCTTTAACACTGCCACCGCTACCCTCACCCACTTTCCGTAAGCAGGCGATTGTGTACATGTCGAAAAACTCTAAAGCATACTCAACTTTATGATCGCCGTCATCTAGTCATTTAGCCGTTGAGCTAGAGGAGGCCTGGGCGCTATCCCTAGACTTGCAGCTCACGCTGAGGTGGCCATATTCTCCACACTAAAAACAAAATCGATAAGAAGCCGTCAAGATATTGGCACTATCCGTTGCAGCCCTAGAGATCGTAAAATAAACCTTTCAGGCTATGACTAACTTATACAAAGATTGAAAAGCTGACTTTTCGAGCGTTAGCCCTTCATCAGAGCGCTAATGTGAAAATTGAACGCTGATGATAATTGAACATTTTTAAACTATAAATGACGAGAAAGCAAATCAGCAGCAGAAAATAAAAGATGAACAAAGATAAAAAATTAAGTGAAGGTGTCGTTCCTAGCGTTCGACCCGAAGGAAGAACCACTACAATGCACACCCTATTTATATCAAATAGCTCGTATGCAAATACGAGTACTATCAATTCATCGGGGACATGAATTGTGCAGGAATGCACAAACAGATTCTTAACGAAACGTGCAGAAAACAAATATCTGCTAAACTGCGTACCGCAGATATTTTTATAGTGGTGTTAGGGTAGTATGAACATGGACGTTTGCATCTCTTAATCTGTGGCAATCCAAAGAATAAGTGGAACGGTCTCTTAAATAGATCGGTATAAATGCACTTAATGAACCATGGAATGCTTCGCATACTGTACTTCTCTGTTAATGAGGCTCCTTTGTTCCATGTGCAAATTTCGGTAGTAAAGATTCTAGGGCCAAGCAAAGCTTGAGATTGAAAAGCAGGACTTTCCCACTTACAAAGACATTGTACCTACTCAAAACTCGACAACACACCGCTCCATAAGCTTAGATAACGGTAGTGTCCACTATAATAATAAGTCAAGAAACTGTAGGCAAGAAACAGGACCAAACACTCGGAGGTCGACTTTGCGTGGCCACCCTTCATTAGCGTAATTAGCGCTAAGGGAAAAGAAGAAGAAGCCACCGAGGTAGTCGAGAGGCCAGTTCCACTCCTAAAGAAGCTGATACAAGGCTTATTCATGCAACCCATTAATTTCACTTTCCAGAAGTATAGCTGCTAGGCTGAAACAAGTTATGTTAATGAGTTCTTACACAGATTGTTCTGTGTCAAGAAGAAAAGTTTCATCTGCTCGAGCAGTCACCACCATGTACTGACTGCTTTTTAAGCATGGTTTCCCTGCGAACTTCACTGCGGCACTACAACCTTCAAAATTCTCTTCATTCATCGATTTGGGGTACTGTCAGGAAAACAATAGGCTCTGTGTTGATTGTAAGGGCAGTGAACCACTGCCTACTGCTTTTCCCGGAGTTGCTGTCTTGCTCATGCGCAAGATCATCTCACCTTTCTTCCTGCAGCTTTTGAAGTGCTCAGACATGCGCACATTATTAGAGGTATTAGATAGAATCGACATCAGAATTCTATCGAAGAGGCTGTATCAAACAACAGGAGAAGTTAATAACCTAGAAGTCACGGTCTGCGAGAGGATTCATCTCATCAGTTTACGATATTATCTATTTATAAGACAGCTTCTTCTAGATTTTAGAAACATTTTGGCGTTGCATTCAGTGCCCGATTCATGATTCTGCATTTAGCAGATGCAATCTGGTCGCAAACCAATCAGAGGCGTTGCGGTCATCAGACCTAATTTCATTGTCCATTGAGCATTTGGTTGGAGCCCTATTTTAAATTTAGATATGACCGTAAACTGGTTGACCAAGGCTGAACAAGAGAGATTGAGACTTGTGGGTCAGTGTATGCTTCTAACGAAAGTGATGAGGACACTGAATTATACGTACGAGGTGACACTGATGTAAAGTTTTGTTCTTTTCGGCCGGCTTCCTGTCAACTTTAATTCTTCGTTTTACCTTTCACAAACATTGTATCCTTCCTCAGTGGCATAAAATTTCATAACTCATAATTGAATAATTTTCACTGGTTACTATAGACACCCTTTGAAAGCTATACTTTCTTCCATCGAGACTTGTCGAGATGTAACTCGTAAAGCAGCCTTTACTATATATATGACAGCTGAGATATGAGTAAGTTGTAGTTAATGTGACTATTCGGTTATCACTAGTCTTCTTCGTAAATTGTTTTGCTTTGTCGTGGAAACGAGTGACATCCTTTGACCACGTGGACATTTGCTAATATGTAGATTTAGCCAAGCCTAGAGAGCTCCCTGGTTATTTATTCTTACTGCCTGTAGGGTTAGTGAAAATAAAAGGTTTCGAATTATCCGCGTTTTGATGTTTGAGGATCCTAATGATGTAGTTGACACCTGGTACAAAATATTTAATGGCATTATTGATGAGCATCTCCCTTTGAAATAAAAGAGAGTAAAGCGCAAAGTTCAGCCAAAATGGTTCAACGCTGAGATCCTAAACGGGATAAAGGCTAGGGACAAACTTCTCAAGAAAGCCAGAAAGAGCCAGGCAGTAAGAGATTGGAATGCATGTAAACAAGCAAAAAACAGTGTGACTCATGATATCAAGGTTACAAAACAATCGTATTTTAAGGGTAAATTTAACGAAAATAAGAATAATTCCAGAAAACTCTGGAACCTTATCAAGTGTCTATCAAATGATGAAAAAAGCGCTGAAAGTGGAATATCTTGGATAAACAAAGTATTGCCGAGATCTCAAATTTGGTTTTCGTTGATAAACCAAAGAAACTAGTTGCGGCACTTGGGCCTGATTCTCCAACTGGCCTCTCAACAATAACAACTCATAGACAGGGCATTGGGTCATTTGACCTCCCGACAATAACACAGAGGTGGGTTGTAGAATTATTGCTTTCTATCCCAACCCATAAACCCACCGGAGATGATGGCGTTAGTGCCAAATAACTCAGGATCGCTGCACCTGCAATATCACCATCGCTGTCAAAGCTACTGAACCTCTGCCTGTCTACCAAGACCTTCCCAGCTGCATGGAAGGTTGCAAAAGTTACCCCTGTTTTCAAAGAAAATGGCAGTAGGAATGATAAGAACAACTACAGACCGATTTCTGTGCTTCCTATTCTCTCTAAAATATTAGAAAAACACATATGTGAATGCTTGTGCAATTTCCTTAAGGAGAACAATCTGTTTCATCATCTCCAGTCTGGCTTTAGAAAATCCCACTCAACTGAAACTGCACTTATTCGTTTGGTTGACCAGTTGCTGTTTAACCTTGAAAATGGTCTTTCTCAGTATCGACTAGCCGCCTCTGGAATATGTTGCCTCCCCATATTAAAAACCAGTCTACTCTTTCAAGTTTTAAAAAATTAATTTTTAAACATTTTATGGACAGTTATAACGAAATGGACCATTTTATCATTTAATTTTCAACCTGTTGGTCTTGACCCAATGTATCTCATCTTTTTCATATTTTTTACTTTTCATGTTGTCATTGCATGTTTTGAACCTTCTTATATTTTATCTTTTTTCTGCATATATTTATGAGAGGTCCACTAGTTTTTCAGTGATTACTGCTGTGTGGTACCCTCTATAAATAAAGTTGATTATTATTATTATTATTATTATTATTATTATTATTATTATTATTATTATTATTATTATTATTATAACAAGCACACCCTCAGCGATCGAATGGAAAAGGAAAAAAGCCACATCAGAGTCAACTGTCAATAGCCAGCGAATAGGAATCACGCAAAAATTAGAAGCCATGAAAAAATTTTTTGTCAGTTCAAGGTCAAAAAGAGTTTTACTGATGTACTATATTCCACGAAATAGCAGCGTTGACACTGATTAAAAGAGTTTTTTAAAAAATTGCGATCACTCCGGTGACCTTCATCAGTTATGTATGCAAATATGACTAACGATGCCTATTCAATTGCGTAGAGAAGCCTGAAAAAAAAAAAAATTCCAGCTCCCAACGTCAGTGGCTTCATAGCTCAGTTGGTTAGAGCGTCGCACCGGAATCGCGAAGTCACAGGTTCAAACCCCGTTCAAGTCCTAAAATTTTCAGGCTTCTCTGCAACTTCAATAATTCCGTTCATAACTGCGAGGATCATAGCTTCACTTGATTTCATATCCTCAGTTCATATATGATCCATTTCATATACCATTTCATCATTGATTCATTCTTCACAGGAACATTAGAATCCACAAATGACCAGCTCCCAACGTCAGTGGCTTCATAGCTCAGTTGTTTAGAGCGTCGCACCGGAATCGCGAGGTCACGGGTTCAAACCCCGTTGAAGTCCTGAATTTTTCAATCTTCTCTACGCTTCTGGAGCGCCAGCAAGCATTTCACTCTGGTGATGCTCAGTTGTGGCGCGTTTATAGACGTAAGGTACAGTCAGAGATTAAATCAAGGAAGAGGAAATTTTATGAGGAAAAAGTACGAAACGCACGGTAAGATGATGTTCGCCGGTGGTGGCGAACTGTCAATGTCATGTCGGGAAGAAATTATGGCCAGTCCTGCTTTAACCTCGAGCGCGACGGCGTTGCATTGTTAGAAGGCGAACTTGCTGAGTCTTTAAATCAGTATTTCGCAACCGTAGCTGCTGCTATTCCACCACTTGATACGTCATGCGTCCCATCATTTTTACCATCTGTTGAGGAAGTGCCTATTGTACATTCCCATGTGGTTTGCAAAAAGCTTTTGCATGTAAAAACAAATAAGGCTATGGGGTCTGACAGCATTCCGCCTCGGATAATTAAAGAATTTGCCTACGAACTGACCGAGCCTGTCACAAAGATCTTTAACACATCGCTTACTACCGGTGAAGTTCCCATTTTGTGGATATGTGAGAGCGACACTCGACCTATCTCTTTAACCCCTATTTTGTCTAAGGTCTTGAAAGATTTTGTGGTCTCTTGGATGATCGAGGATGTTGGCGAGCATATTGATAGTCTTCAATTTGGTAGTCTGAAAGAATCTTCCACCACTTACTGTCTACTCGATCTCATTCACAACTAGCTTTCTGAGCTTGATAATCCTGGTTGTTATTTGAGAACCTGCTTCCTTGATTTTAGCAAGGCGTTTGACAGGATCGACCATACCATCGTTATTAGGAAGCTAATTGACTTAAGGGTGCGTCGCTCTATGATACCATGGATCTGCAGTTTCCTAACAGATCAGTGGCAATGTGTCAAACTAGGGCAGACCATCTCCAATTGGCTCCCAGTACGTGCCGGTGTCCCTCAAGGGACCAAACTGGGTCTTATACTTTTTGTAATAATGATTAACGATTTGAAATAGGCTTCCCCGCGTTGCTCATACTGGAAGTATGTAGATGACATCACTATATCAGAATTTGCGGCGGCACGCGGGGTGTCAATTTTGCAATCTGAACTTGACAACATCAGCATTTGGGCTGATACAAAAAATATGGTTCTTAACACCAAAAAAGGGCCAGGAGATGCCATAGACACTAAGGCCCTTGAGTCAGTCAATGCTCATAAAGTATTGGGCGTTACAATTCAAAGTAATCTCAAATGGGGTTGTAGCTAAGGTGTGAAAGAGACTGCATATTCTTCGTGTCCTCAAACGCGGCGGAGTACCACCTGCCGACCTACTTAAGGTTTATTTTGCGCTCATTAGGTCTGTCCTTGAATATTGTTTTTCTGTGTAGCATAATGCCCTCCCCGTCAAACTATCAGATAGCATCGAGCGAGTGCAGAAACGGGCGCTGCGCATCATCTTTCCTGCACTGCTCTACCAAGAGGCCTTAGCTACTACCTGGTGTGTATCACTTCACACAAGGAGAATGGAGTTGTGTAGCAAATTATTTACAAAGATAAATGAGCCCGAGTCCCGTCTTCGCCATCTTGTTCCACCGACTCGGTCGCAGGCGCACGGCCGCTCCCTTTGCAACATAAACAGACCATCCCTTATAAGTTGCCAAACTAAACGCTTTAAACGAAGCGGCATGTAATTTAGGAACTTATGGGAATTTAATGTGTAACTTGATATATATTTCTAGCTTCTAGTTAATTACCTAATTTATTGTATTTTATCCTCTCATTATTGTAAGCCCCAGTCCATTTTGAACACGATGTAATTAGTTTTATCTTTGTAAAATAATTTTGCAATTCGCTTATTTCTAAGCGCGACGATTTTTTTTAATAAACCAAACAAAACCAAACCAAACAATTGCAATAATTGCGTTCATAACTGCGAGGATTATAGCTTCACTTGAGACCTTATTCATAAATGAAGGTCAATGTATAATTCTTTTGTCCAAGTGCAAATTAGCCTACCAAGCCTCAATACCATACAGTGAATTGAAAAGAATTTTTGCTCTAAAATGAGGCTTGGTAGGCTAATTTTCACTTGGACAAAAGAATTATAAATGTAACCGCCATTTATGAATAAGGTCTATGGGTTACCATATTTTCTTAACTATGGTGCTCCGCATGCGCGTGCCTTCGGTGCGCGCGGAGCTCCGCTATTAAGGTGATTCCCTAGAATTAGAACTTGTCTTAGATTTCTAATAAAACTTCGCACACTGTTGTAACATGTCGAAGAAATGCCAAAAATTTAGTAAAAAAAGGAGGGTCACCGTGTTCGTTTCCATGGTACGAGCCACTTTGACAATTGCCGCGCATCGCCAATGTTGGGCAAATATAGCTCGACTTTATAAATGTAAATCCCTGGTATAACGCAGATGCTGGTGTCATTCCATGGTTAATTCGCGTACGAACCTGAAAAGTGTATTTGAATTCCTTTGTGAGTACTTAACGCTCTAGAGTAGATTTAACTTGAGTGTGGGCTGTTCCACTCGTAACGCCTCTTTCCGTACATTTTTATGAAATTGCCAAAACAATGGCCATAGAATTTTGCTAATTTTTTTATTACTTCATGAAGACACCGTCCTGAACAAAAACATCAAATAAAACTAGGTGCCACAGTACTCGTTCAGGAGAAAATAATCATTCCTTGACGGATTAAGCTTGGCGTGAATGAAAATCCGCCATTTTATCAATGTGCGTGAGCGTCAATGACGCACGAAATTATGCGCAGTAGGGTTGCACAATAGAAAACCAGGGAATCACCTTAAGCTTCTTATTTGAAACGGTTATTACAAATCAAATTAAACTAAAGGAAGCAGACATTTAAGACTTGCCCCTCTGTTTGGTACCAAATGGTCTTTCAAGGTCCTGGTCCTTAGACTAAACATTATACTAGCTTCTGTTACCAAGGAATCTCCTGAAGTGAAAATTACTTACATTTTTTCTCCTCACGCTAGGTTCCAGAACCTAACATCCCTTTTTTTGGGGTCCATTTCACCCCGCGTATTGATGGCAGCGTGTGGCTTGGACCCAATGCAGTATTGGCATTCGCAAGGGAAGAATACAAACTTACAGATGTAAACTTCTCAGACCTGATAGATGAATTGGGATACCGGTATGTTGCTTTGCCGAAAGGCCATCTTTGTGTTGAATTATACTCGTACATCATACATTATTTGACTGACATAATTTCCGACTCTGTCCCAGACCTCTTGCACATGAAAGGAAACGTTGTTGGAAATGAGGCTGCCTCATTCTAACGAAACATAAATTCAGTTTAAGTAACAGTGGTCACGAGGAGGACTCGAATGTCTTTTTGTTGACGCTTTTAGCGGGCTACGGAAGCTCATGTTGCAGTATTTTACGTTTGGAGTTGGGGAATATTACAGAGGAATTTTCATATCAACTTAAGTCAAGAAACTACAAAGATATATTCCTAGTCTTAAAGTCCAGGATGTAGAGAGGTAAGAGAAACTTACAAAAGCTGTTTGCGAAGAGTATTGGATGACATTCCCGGTTGTGTGGATTTGCGTTGCAACGTGCACGCGAGGGAAAGATGCAAACTCACAGAACCGCGCACCGGTGGCTCGGTTGAGCACCGGGCTGTCACGCGGGAGGTCGTGAGTCCATCTTCGGCCGGATCAACACTCAGGGTCTTTAAATAACTGAGGAAAAAGTGGTGCCTTTGTAAATAAATCTGCAAATTGTTAGACTTTCAAGTCTTCTCAGTTAAGGAGGTCCCGTCTCACAGCCTTTGTTCATTAACTCTGTGGGACGTTAAAGATCGCACACACTATTCAAAAAGAGTAGGGGACAGTGTTCCCGGTGTTGTGGTCTGACCTTTCCAGCATGTGGTCGGCTTGGCAGGATTAGCTTGAAGGGCTTCTGTGTGAATGAGAACACAACTGCGTATAACAGCAAGAAGTCAGGTTACTTAGCCAAGTGCTGGAGTAAAGAATAAAGAATAAAGAATCAATGGGAGATGTGCTCTGTATTTTACTCTAACAACCGAAATTGGGATCTCGATTAAAAGTGCGCATGCCAACTCGCTCTTCGCCAGTGGACACCAGGGTAGCGCAAACACTTTTCTGCAGAAGACAGTGGTGTCCTGACAGAATTCTTGTTTAAAAGTGGGTTGTCTTATAGAACTTCGCAATGAGATTCACATTACTTGGTGTAAGCGTCACAAAGTAACAAAGTGACCCTCTACCCCTAACTATAACCTTACACACCTGGACTGCTGCCAATTTCCGCCAGGCACTACGATCGTTAACGTCGTCCTTCCATGATTCAAGGACCTCGCTTAAGCGGCTGAAGAATGCCCTTTATCTTTTCTTTCAAAGAGAGAAAAGGTCGACCTTGATTTGTCGAACCGCACGGTCAATGTCATACCTTTTTCGCCGGTAAACATTGTTTTTTTTTTTTTGGGGGGGGGGGGGGGGGTTGTTGTGAATACATAGTTGACTCTTAGACTTAATGGGTCACTTAGCGACTCTTATCAAAGTCTGAGCGCGTCAAATTAGCGGTGAGGCGCACATCCTGAGCTGGTTCTCCAGGGTGTCCGCTGATTTTCAGAAATGCTCCACAATATAAGCATCACTTACTTGCCCAGAAATGCATACACCTTATTGAATGGTTTAACATATAATACGCGCGGATATTCTGGGAGTTGAATAGTACAAGCGACGAACAAAATGTGCCCAGGTATTCTATGTTAAACTTTTCAATAAGGGATTTATTATTCCTAGTTAGTATTTTCTAGTATTTTGGCTTCTTCCTGCGTCGACTGAGAATCGTATGGATTGCATAACAAGGCGCGTGCGAATGACGAAATCAACACAAACGAAACCATTTGACTGGAAAAACGAAATGGTGGGTAATTAGAGGCGACGAAAAGCTAAATTATTGGGATTTGCATCGTGTTGAAAACAATAACTCCCGTTACTTCCGTATTTGCTCTGTTACTGGTCAACCACGGACACTACAGTGTATTACCGTCTCATATTTTGCGCGTTCTCTTCGCCAAGTATGGTAACATGGCGTATTAATGGCCTAATGAAAGCAATAAACGCCTATCATAGCGGTAATTTGCGGGCAAAATTGAGTGCCCTACTCAGACATTGTTTGGCTCTATTTACTTACGATTCCACATGTTTTTATCAACCAATCAGGGGCCCTGCAAATGTTCGTGCACAGGCCATGGATCTTGAAGGGAATTTAATGGAAGACTTTGTGTTCGACGGAGGTGCAGGGGACATCGGAAGCCGAGTGCTGCATGTCAGAAATGCTCCATCTCCCGGGGCAACCTCGTCTTTGGCCATTGCTAAAATGGTTGCCGAGAAGGTCCAGGAGCGGTTTGATCTTTAGCATCAATGAAGATAGCACATTTTTACTGATGCATCTTCGAATTTTCGCGGTTGTGCTACATTAGTCAGCAAATTGATCTTCATTCTCGTTCCACTTCAACCATAAAAACACGAATAACGCCTAAGGACGTTGCAATGAAGGTGTAATGAAGGTTTCTGCACAAGGATAGGGATTTTAAGTCTACAAGCTGAATAGGAAGTCCGCCATTTTGAACGCAGAGCGGGATTAGCGCGAGATATAGGCCCCCTCCCCTACTACATGTGTAAATGGATCGAATTGAAATTTGAGCAGACTGTCCTGATAAGTGCGAAGATTACTTCTATCTTTCTTCTATAAGCCGCACTTTAACTAATATACCTTTCTCTCATAGTGATGGCGTATTGTACCCTTGACAAGTTCATATGATGGTTGCCTGGCAACAGGCAAAGGCAAAGGTACAAATTGGAGCGCCATGCAGAATTCGAACCGAACCTCTTTCGTTTTGCTCTACTCATGAAGTTACAAGATTTGGATCTCGGTTCCCCATTCAAAGTCATTTGATAAATGGGGTACAGCAAATTCTGACGCTCAAGTCCGGCCCAGAAACCATCATATCCCTTTGTCACAGGCATGATACAGCCTGATAAGTTGCCTTATCAGTTTCTGTAACTGCCTTTTAATTAGAAAAAAAAAAATAAACATAGTGCTTCTTTCGTGTAAGTGAATAACAATTAATAATTCGAGGTATTTACCCAGGAAGATCCAGTCACTCGGAGGAGATTTTAAGGGAGGTCCTGCATCCTGATCGAATTGGAATTTAGAGATGTTGAGGAAGTGAAGTGAGATAGTTGCAAAATTTTGCCGCAAGTGTTATAGTCAGCCAGTTACCAATGGTGAGAAAACATCAAGGGTACAAGTTTCTTTTAACCAGACAATTGACAATTTTAGTATCATCTGAAGTGAAGGTGAAGACGCAGCTTAATGATCTCATTTTCGAAATTGTTGCTGCTCTGGGTTATTATGTGGAAAGGTCTTGTGAGAGCAAAAAGGCAGTGAATTGTTGAAAGAAGGACAATTTACTTTCCTTTCTTGAAAAATAAAAGGGTGAAAACTATCACGCAGACAAGGAAAAAAGAACATTTATCCTTGGTCACCACTATCGAACTTTATTAAAGCATTTCCATCTGCTTACAGCTTCTGAGAAACTGAGCAAGTACTGAAATATCTAAGTCTACTTGGGATGATACTATGCGCAGTATGCTATACTAATATGTAATCGCAAGAAATCTCTTGTTGTGAAACATAGCGAGTGTTTTGCACGTACAGTTGTGCAAGTTAAGCCGTTCGATTCATTGATGACCAATTAGATACATTGCGTGGTTACTAATTGATAGTAAGGGGCATGCGATACAACTGACACAGAGTCTCAAAAGTTCTGTGGACGTATCTTCATCTCAGACCGCTTGACAGAGTAGAGTAGTGACTATTTTTCCAATGATACCAGGTCATTCCACTTGCATCGGTCTTGCCATTAAGATACAGACCATTCAGGTTGACGTCGTGACAAGCGTTGTACCACCAGGCACCTTTATGTCCTAACGCACAGTTGCCTGAATTTTTATCATTATCGCGATCCTTGGTGCTAAACTTAAGCCGCAAGTGTTGTAGTCACCCAGTTACCAATGCCGAGCAAATATCAGGGGTACATGCTCCTTTTAACTAGACAATTGAACATTTTAGTGTCATCTAAAGTAAAGAGGTAGCTTAATATCTTGCAATATTCTCTTTTTGGAAATTGTTGCTGCTTTGGGTTTTTCTGTGGAAAGGGCTTGTGAGAGCAAAAAAGCAGTGCATTGTTGAGAGAAGGCAATTTACGTTTCTATCTTGAAAAATAAAAGGGTGAAAGCCATCATGCAGACAACGAAAAAAGAAGAACATTTATCATTGGTCATCATTGGCGAACTTTATTAAAGCATTCCAGCTTACTGCTTCTGTGAAACTAAGCAAGTACGTACTGATATATCTAAATCTACCGGATGATAACATGCGCGGTATGCTACTAATATCTAATCGCAAGAAATTTCTTGTTGTGAAACCTATTGAGTGTTTTACACAGTTGTGCGAGTTAAGCAGTTCGATTCATTGATGACCAATAAGATCCATCCCCTGGTTAGCAATTGATAGTAACAGGCATGTCACGGATACAAATGACACAGAGGCTTAAAAGTTCTGTGGTCGTATTTTCACCTCAGACCGCTTGACAGAGTAGTAACTACTTTTCCAATAATACCAGGTCATTCCACTTGCATTGGTCTTGCCATTAAGATACAGACCATTCAGGTTGGAGTAGTGACAACTTCTGTACCACCAGGCACCTTTATGGCTCGACGCACAGTTGCCTGAATAGTTATCATTATCGCGATCCTTGGTGCTAAACGCTTGGCCGCGGTGATGGGCAAAGGGAATCACCTGCGGTGCCTGAATGAAAAGAAAACGAATTAAGCAATCAAAATACGAAGCAGTTTTAAAACTTTTTTTGAAATTCTTAAAAGTCTTATCACGCACTTGAAATTGTTTCTGTTTCTACTGAACCTCTTGTCAGAAATGATAACCAGGTTTTTTAGTTAAGCTATGTTGTCCTTTTTCACTAACTATATGGCTTCCAATTTGTTTTAGCAATGAAAGCGAAATAAAACTCTGAGATCTGTTCATCAATCACAAGTAAGACGAATTAAGAAATCAAAAGAAAACTCGATTTCTCAAGTTAACTTTTTTAAAATGCTAAAAATCCTTAAAACGCAAATGAGATTGTTTCTTGTTTCTAACTACTTGCCATGAAGTCAGTGTAATGTGTTTATCAACTCGAGTGAAATGTTCACCAGTTTTTTCAGTAATTAAAGCTGTGTTGTTCTTTTTTTTGGTTACTGACTGGCTTACAATTTGAATTGCCACTGAAAGCAAAATGAAACTCTCTGAGATCCGAGGAGACTAGTTTAAATGAGAAAGTGTGTCTTTCTCAATTAACACAGGGTTGTTAATTGATCGCCAGAGTTTGCACACCTGAATATTTCCCCAAACTCAGCTGGTATTTTGCTCGCTCGCTTGCCACTGTAACTGAAGTGTACTCGGCAAATGCTGTATTTCCATGATTGTCTTCCAAGTCCACGCGAAGCTTGTTGCTGCTGTTTGCAGTCAAGCGGTGAATCTTCTCCAATCCAAGCCAAAACTCTCCACTCAGATTACCAAAGCCTCGTTTGTAAGCGTCCCAAGTGCGGAAGAAATCTACGGAGCCGTCTTGTCTTTTTTGAAAGACCGTCCACCCTCCGCCAGCCGTTTTGTGATCACAGTACACTTCAAATTTTCCCAAACCATCGGGGTCGATTTTGTACACACCACTGATCTTTTCGCCAGAATTGTAGACTGAAAAGTACATAAGCGGGATAAATTTCTGTCAATCAGTTAAGTTTTTCTGATATCCTTACAACGTTTTCTTGGATGGAAGCGGAATAACTGGATCTTTCTTTGTTCCATATTCATTTTTCGTATTCGTTATTCTTTAACAAAAACCATGAAATTCTTTATTCCGAATGTTCGAACGCTAAATATTCCTTATTCATTTTCTCCTATATATAAATGAGTTATATGGACGTCATAGAGGAATATACCATACAGAGCTGGCAGATGCTTGTTACAAGGAATTAAAAATTAAAGCAATTTATCGACCTTAATTTAAGTGCTTTCTGCATAGAAACCCATGCTTTCGAAAACTTTAACCCCTGATTTCTTAGAAGTAAAAGTATTTAAAATGGAGAATTGCAAACCTTTGTTAAAAGAGCCGCCAGTTTCGTTTCTTTTCAGCGCAGCGATTGCTTCTTTGATCTCCGTGAGTTGCTGCTCGATTTTTTGACAGCAGTGAGGTCCGGCATAGAAGTTGTTATTCATGCTGTACTGGGGTTTACTTATCTCTGGGTTGTTTGTTGGTTGCACTGAAGTATTGGCAAATGTCCCAACAAAAATCCCGGTAAAAAGCAGAGGTAGCTGGAATGCCATTATGCAACGATGCTTTCAGGAAACTCTTGTATGAAATGGAACTCAAGCTAAAGCTGCGAGTATAAAATGATTTCTAAGACTTCTGCTCCAGTTCATTTACTCTTTCCAAACTAGATTTTTCTTGTCTCTGAGCGCTATTATGGGATTGCTGAATCATCGACTCCTTTCAATCAAATAACAACACATTGTAGTGACAGTACACTAGTTTTTTTTGGACAAGCAGAAGACAATTTTACGCGGTAGTAGACAAGTTTCTTTTGACGAGAAAATATTATCGGGCTCAAAATTTTATGATAAGATTTATCCAGTAAAAGAACATGGACACCCAAAGGAAGATGGGTTAGCATGTTCGACTATTCCAACTCAGAATTTCGAGGTGCACTAAGATTTTGGACTTTTTTTCCTAACAGGTTTTCTAGATATTTTAGAACTGAAGAGTGCGTAGAAATTTCGAAACCACATTGAAGAACGTTAGAATTTTACTGAGCTGATGAGAGTCAACTGTGATATTGGAATAAAACTCAGTTAACATATATAACTTCTGTCATTTTGGCCAGAGTTTGTTTGAGAATCATATTTTATGCAAACGTCCCCTATAATTTTCGGGAAAAAAGAACGACACGTTGTAGATCAGACCTGTTACGATGGCTCGGACGTTCGGAGGCAAAAAAGCCGCGAAGTAATCACTACAGACCTGAGGCTCCCCTTAAAACATCCGAACAGGTAAATAATTTGTAGGACTGCTACACACTCGCTAAACGAGCTCTTAAAGCATAGTGGAAACCATGATAAATAGGTAATTCTGGCAAATTTTAAGAAAACCAGCCGTTGGGTGCCCCTAAAAGAAACTCGTACGGAGGGAATAATCAATTTGTCTTTGTGTTATTCTTATCTTTGATGGCCACCTGCTTCGCAATAAACTTGTTTGTCAGAAATCATTAGAAAAGGCTCCTCGCTCACAGCAAACGTTGAGCTAAGACTTGCTGTTAACCAAAATTAAAAAAAAAACGCAATTGATATATCAGGTTATTTTATACAGTCACAGTTTGAGCCATGGACCAATTACTGACAAAAATAGGGAAATGAGGCCGCGGCGCATAATTGAGATGACTTTTATGGTTTTATAACAAGTAGGAGCCTGACATGTTTGCCATCGAAGCTTGCCTTCATTTGATCTGTTTTTGGAGAGCTTTGTTGGCCTTTCGAAAGAATCGAACATTTGATAAACTGAAATAATTAACATTTTTGACCAGAGTGAAGTGTGAAGCCGGAGATGTTGGGGCCAGATATTTATCTCAGCTTTTGATTTTCTTTCTGCGAGGGATGAATGAAGATAAGCTCGCCTGTGGTGTCTTTCACCGACCTCTAGTCCATGGACAACCTCGATGGACAGGTCTATTGATTACTAAATTGGACTTGTGATGGATTGCCTAGTAAGTGGTCGAGCAAAGATCAGTCAAACGATACTAAACACAAACAACAAACGGCTAACGTAGAGCACAAATTTACATTATGCCAAAGATGAAAGAAACGTGTTTGATCTTTGCTCAGGTCTTGTCTGTTATCTACAAATTTAGAGAGGGAGAGACAGAGAAAAAGAGAAAGGATGGAACAAGGGAATTTTCGAGCTTTCGTGACAAGTAGCAGTTTCATTTAAACGCAATGCTGATGTTTCTCTGTTGACTCCTGACAACAAACACGCCAAAAACAAATAAAGACTAAAGCCGGAAGTATTAAAAGAGAATGAATCGACAACAACTTGAATTGAAAAGATTTCTCAACCATTCGCAACCTATATTCGCAAGAGACAGTATGTGACAAACCATAAATTTATAGGACTTGTTTTCGTTGATATAGGCGTCGCCCTAGTTGGGAAAATTGGACATCATGATTAAATGATTAAGGTTTTAGTATTCTTCGGCCCATAATTATTCAAGGTCGTTCGGTTGTCAGTATAGAGTTTTGTTTTCGTTTTCAATCGAGTACAGAATAAGTTCAACGTTAAGCATTTTCCAGAAGGATCATAATTTCGTTTCGTTTGTTACTAATAGTTTCGCTCTTTAATGTCTTCGAGTAGTTTCATGTAATAAGTTAAGTCTAGGAATAAAAGCATGCTTTTAATAAGTTAAGACGTCGTCTCAATAACCTATAGAAAATAATAGTCTTGTCTATTGTTCCATATGTGCATTATCGTCCACAACACAAAGTACACAATACATGGGGAACACAACGAGCGAAACCTGCAATGTTAACGACTCGATTCTACTCCCCCTGTGCGATTTCCTGTTGCATTTCAAATTATTTTGGAAAAAAGAGGAAAGGACTTACTGTATTTTGCGGAACGAAACGAAGCAAAGCAAATGAAGAAATAATACTACTTAAAATCACGGAATTCAAGCTTGTACAGTGCACGTAGGATTTCTGTTTGTAACAGGGACTTTAAGATACTCCGACTACTGAGTTCGAACTACGGACCGGAGGTGTTTGGGACTGGAACGAGATACCTGTGCTCTCCCCTGAGCCACCGTCGCGAGCTCACGACGGACATGATGATAGTTGGAGGTCGGTGTATCTTAAAAGTCCCTAATAAGTACGGGACGAGCTATTCAAAGTAAACAATATACGGGAAGAAAAGTCAGTATTTCGCGAAACGAGCCCATAGTGGGGCTTGGAAACATGTTAATTGTGTGTTTGTTCTCGTAATTGCTCTTAACTGTACCTGGCCGCTGTAATGATTTCGAAGCAAGAACGGTTAGAGGAGAGGCTGCAACAGTTCCATTTTTACAAAACATCACAACGCATAATCATTTGATCTTTGGTATCGTGCAACACACGCCACCAAACAATTACGAAATGGGTAGCGGTTAGGCGGTGTTTAAATTAAAGCTATGATTCGTAAGTTAAAAACAAAACCATTTGTACACGATTTATTTAGGTAGTTCATAGTAGCCCGTTTTAGTAATCCATGGACCTATGGCATGGTAGGCCATTGGCAAAGGGTCAGTGAAATCTACCTCGTCGACATCCATTCGTCATGGCTGACGGTGGTACAGCAAGGCTGGATCAGGTTCGAGGCGGCCGCTGGCATCTCCGGGAGTGGCTGTAGAGCCCCACACGCGAGTGACAGTCCCTGCCGCAGTTGGCGCAGGAAAAGGATGATGCCGCTTGGTTGGTGTTCTTGTTCTTCCTTCTGTTTCTTTTCACATGCTGCGCTTCAGCTCGGGTGCGCTCTGCTTCTTTGACCCCGTTTCGCTCTACCCCCTACACTTCCCTCGGTCATCAGCCATGTTCTCGAAGCTGCACGAATGCCTGCACGATCAAGGACCTCAGTTTTTGTCACTCTATCTTGCCACTTGATGTTCAGTATGCGCCTGGGGCAGCGGAGGTGGAAGCTGTTCAGTCTCTTCTCCTGTCTGGCATCTGTCGTCCAGGCTTCACTACCGTACAGGAGGGTGCCGAGGACACACGCCTGGTACGCTCTGTAGGCGTGTCGAGACCACTCGGGCGAATGCTTTGCCGACAATGCTGAGTAGGGAGATGCCCCGATAGCTATTGCAGTCACTCCTATCCCCCTTGTGTTTGTAGATGGTGACGATGTTGGCATCTCTCATATCTTGGGGTACATAGCCCAGTTCTCAGGAGAGGCACAGGAGTTGATAGAGTGGCTCGAGTAGTACTGCCTTCCCTGTTTTCAGAATCTCGGCTGGGATGCCACCTGCACCCGGAGACTTCCCAGAAGCGAGGCTGTCAATGGCTTTGCTGAGCTCTTCCAGCGTTGGCGGTTCCTAGAGCTCGACCATTACAGGCAGGTCTGGGATGGCGTCCAGGGCGGCGTCGGTCACCACGTTCTGTGTCGCGTACAGTTCCAAGTAGTGCGCTACCCAGCGCTCGAACTGTTTTCCCTGGTCTGTGATGACCTCGCCAGACTTGCCTTTCAATGGGGCTGTTTTTATTGCAGTAAGGCCCACTGCCTCCTTGATACCCTCGTACAACCCAGTTATTGGAAACTTGCCAATGTGACTCCCATCCCTAAATAATAAACTTTAACGAGCTGCGATCAACTACGACCCATTTCTCTGACAAATATCATAACAAGACCCTTTGAAAAGTTAATACTCAAGTTCGAGCTGTTTGACGTTC
>NC_090880.1:5850703-5860703 GCF_036669935.1 Montipora foliosa
CATGGCATCGAGACTAGGGTCCTTTAAAGGACATTTAGAACTTTATTGCATTGAATGTCCTTTCTGTTAGCGCTAAGGAGAATAGACATGTAAACACTCAACTGCTGTGGTAGTTAGTCTCCTCCTGCTTTTTTACATCACACCTGTCTTACTGTGTTTAACACGGCCTTTCAAAGCCATTCAAAGTTTTTTCAATCACATTCACATTTTTGTGTGAAAAGAAGATGTTAGTATCGTCAGCGACTAGGACGAAGTCTAAAACTTTTGACACATCACACATATCATTAATGTAAATTAAGAAAAGAAGAGGACCAAGAATGGAGCCTTGAGGGACACCACACTTGATAAAATGATGTGAAGAATGACAGCCAGCCATTAAGTTGGACAAATTGTTGTCTGTTTTTTAGATAATCGGAAAACCAGTCAATGCAATGCCACGAATACCATAGTATTGCAACTTATCTAAAAGAATTTGATGATTAACAGTGTCGAAAGCTTTAGATAGATCAATAAATATTCCTACTGTAACCTCATTACTATCGATAGCAGAAGAAATTTTGTCATGCAATAGAGCTAAAGCATATTCAGTTGAATAATGTTTACGAAAACCAAATTGATTATCGGAAAGTATCTTATATTTACTTAAGTAATCAATTAGACGATTGTAAACAAGTTTTTCCAGTATTTTAGAAAAGGAAGGTAGAACAGAAATAGGTCTGTAATTGGAAAATATTGATTTATCACCAGCTTTGAACAAAGGCACAACACGAGCGATCTTTAGTTATATTGGGACCATTCCAGAGGTGATGGATAGGTTAAAAATATGGGTCAAAGGGCTACTAATGGAAATAATAGTTTCTTTGATTAAACTCATGGGAACATTATCAAAACCCGTAGCTGTCCCAGAACGCAACAAAGTGTATGAATTGATAACTTCTTGTTCGGAGATCTATTCAAAAAATAAAGAATTCACAAAATTTCCAGAGAGAAAGGAACGATAAGACTTTTGAGATACGGGAAGATTATTGGGTAGACTAGGCCCAATATTGGTAAAATATTTACAAAACTGATCAGCAATTTGTGCTGGATCAGAAAGCTCCTGCTTACCAGATTGAAATACAGATGGTAAATTATGTTTCGAAGATTTCTTATTCAAGATCTCATTGAACAACCTCCAAGTCCTTTTAATATTAGATTTTGTTTCTTCAATCTTATTCCCGTAATAAAGACGTTTAGCAGCTTTTAGTGAATGATTGAGCTTTTTGTAGCACTTGTAAAGAAACTCGGTTTGAGCGGTAGGGTTGTTAAGGAAACGTTTATGTAATACATTCTTTCTTTTAATTGATTTCAAAAGAGCTTTAGAAAGCCAGGGTTTGTAGAGTGTATAACCTTTAGCCTTAACTTTTTTCAACGGAAAGCAGCGATCATAAATAGCTGTATACTTCTTGAGAAAATGTCCATAAGCCTGGGAAGGATCATTAAAAAGGATAAAACCTTTCAAATCCATGGGATCCATTTACTTATGGTAAAAGGAAGCAATTATGCGAGCATAATAAAAATAGAAGCTTGAAATGAAATGTCACATTGCGAGTGATTGGCAAGGTCTTATCTTAGAGGAGCTGTCGCAATTCAACGTTCGGAACAGCTGCGTTGATGGCCTTTCTATCAATAATATGATATCAAAATACGAAATAAATTTTGCTGTAAATAGAACACATTAAACAATTAACTGTTCACTCGGAATAAGTGATTTTCGACCTAACGCAAATTAACGAAGTTGACAACTCGGTAGCAAACTGAACAAACACCTTTTTACAATTTCCTGTCCAGTTCTACTCTTATCGAAGATATATTTACGGGTTGTCATAACGACTTATAATCACCTGCCAAGTTTTATTTCGTTACGACATGACGAATCACAGCCACCTCACAAAAGACCAGGGAATGAGAATCAGGCCTCGCTTGCGTTAAATAACCGCGATCGAAACCCCAGCCGGGTTTGATTGGCCAGCAGAAATACTGCGGCAAATACATCTCAACACAGGCAGGCCTTCTTTTAATGCGCATGGTCTTAAACCGCTGACAATGCATTGTGACAACGGGCTTTTCAACTCTAAATGGAGGGAACAGGCGTCGAGGGGACTAACTAGCTGGAAACTTGTGCATTTGACTTTGTGAAATAACCTCGACTTGGGACTTAATTAGCTCGGAGCAACTCGCTTGCTGCGGGAGAAGAACTTGCCTCGTGTTCCAAAGTATCATCGGTCCTGCAACAACTGGAATCTGGAAATAAGGACACTAGTAGAATTTGGACTTTACACGTTCATTCTTCTTTCTCCAACTCCGGCGTAAATCGTAAATCGTCGAGATGTACATCGAATTACAATGATAAGAGTGCTCTATTTATACCATCGAAATACACGATGGCATCAAGTTCTGGACAATAAAAAAAGGACTAAATAAAGTCAGCTTGAAACCTGAAAGTAGCCTGAATAAACTCAACTGCATAATGAGTAAAGAGGGCTTGAAGCATACATCGATAAATTAAGCTGACGAATGGCGATCTCAACAAAGCTAGCTTCTAATATACATCTGCTATTTGTAGTCCCAGCCTTAAAGGCTGTGTGAAGTCAGTTGCGTTTTCTTTTGCTGAATCCGCGCCAATAAATTCATTCTATTTAACGCGCATACAAATTTGTACTTTATCCAGGTGTATGAAACGCTATTTGGAAAGATTGCCTTTGCCATGGGAAGAACTAAAGGATCAAAATCTATGAAATATTGATTATGGGCCTTGACTGATTGATGCGGACTTTCATCATTACCTTATTTGTTAACGATACAATCCCTGGAAAGCCCTCTTCCCTGGCCTACGGCTTCGTGTTTTTGTCAATCTCCGGGACCCTTTGAGCTTTTTCTACAAAATCACGTACTTCTTTCTCCGTTGTCAAGCCTTGGTAAAATTCGGCGTCTGACTCGAGCAAATCTTGTCGGACCTTGCGGCATCGTAACATACACATATAATGAAGAGAAATGTTCCTTCCTTGATATCTCTCCTTCTGGTACTTGTCCCTTTTTCGTCTTAAGCTTTTCATTTCGCTTTTAGATGGAAAATCACCTCTACCAATTTTTTTCAGCAGTTCTAAGAAATAGCTCTCTTCTGGGAGATACAAATCTCTGAAGTTTGTTTTCCCCCAACAAACCCCATACTCCAGTGTTATAAACTTTAAAATTGTCTGAATCGTGTCGAAATCGAAACCCACAGCAACGATCGAGTCAAGGTTTCTGAACACATGACCCAAGAAGCCCCAGCATTTGCTCATGACTGTGTTTCTATTCTTAGTCCACAGCTGGTCTTCTGGTGGAAGGGCGGGGTCCTGATACTTGTCTAGTAAGTTGAACCCGAGAACCAAGTGCGGGAGAAATTCATTCTCAAATGCATCAGTGAGAAAATCGATGGTTTCCAACAAGCAAGACTCTATGGAGGAGTCTTCCTTCTTACATGATTGAATGTGAAAGATAACCACTGACTTGATCATGTAGGTCTTAGGGCTCTCAGGGATTCCTTTAAGTTCGCAATCGATGTAATCCTGGATGAACTTCAAGACCATGTAGCATTGGCGATGCAAATGGTTGGTGCTTACGAGCTCGCCTACCTCCTTCCTACAGTGGGAGATTTTCCAGCAAGTGTTATGCTCATGTTTACAAATTTTTGGTACGAGATAACAAAGGTGTTCCTTGGGAGACACTCCTTGCTTTGTGACTTCAATGGCTGGCAAAAAATCTACTAATATGATAATGTCATTGTCGATCTTTGGCTTTTGTCGAGACTTCTCACAAGGATGCTTCATCCCATCGAGAACCTTTCTTTTCCACGAGAAGACCATTGACGATCCCCACTCTAATGGATGAAAGTTCCCACCCGTGGCAATGGCCAAAGTGCCCGTTTTAAGGTGAATTTGACATTCACTGCACTCTTCTGAATATTCGGCGGTTTCAGTTATATTTCCAAAACTGTAGTCACCAGTTGGCAAAACACCTACATCACACTTTAAACATGAGCAAAGCTTTCCTACGGCTTTCATCAGTTCTGTTTTAAACATGAATGAAACCATGTTTGCATTTAGCCTTCCAACTGCCCCAACTTCATGGGATATGTTTTGGTAGTTGTCAGGAAAAACGGCCGTTTCTTGTTTTATGTTCATGAATCCGTGACACGAGTTGTCTGCAGCAAAATCATTAGCACCAATTTTTTCTAAAACTGACAGAAAATCAAATTCCAAAACAGTTTTTTCATTGTCATCGGTGAATTTCCAGATCCTAGTACCCTCAGCCATGCTACCACATCTCAAAACATCACTGGACTTTAAAAAAGGCATGCCCTCCTCGACATGGTAAAGGAGTTTGGTTATCATTAGGGTTACTGCTTCACATATCTCCTTGACCTCTTCTGACTCCATGTCAACTTCAATGTCATCGACTAGTTCCTGGGTGAAACGTTTGTACATGACTGAAATATGCGAAAAGTAATCATTAGAAAACGGCATTCCTCTATAACTGCTACCACTACTACTGTCTACCGCTTCTGCTGCTGCTGCTGCTAGCATCAATGTGGTCATGTCACGCAAGGTTGGTTCCTGTTTGACGTTTGCAAGTTTGTTTCATTTTCTTATTACTCTGGCCTACTCCCGTCTTTTTTTCCTATTTCTAGCAATAAATTGCTTGACAGTCTTGTCAATGCAACCTGATGCAGACTTGGATTAATCAGTACATTTTTAACAGCGGATGCAAATACCAAATATGGTTGACCTCGACCGCAACAAGATCCGCTCAAAAACTTTGAGAATGAGCCAGACATAAATTGTTCTGACTTATCCAGAAGCACAAGTTATGCTTCATCTAAAGATGAAGGACTAATTTTGTCAATCAGCTCATCCCAGGTTGCCCTCCCCTTGTACACCCGACTGGGAGACGTCACAGAGCAATGTGTTACATATTTGCATAGTCTATCGACCATATTAAAGATGAAACAACAACAACATGATATTGAATGTATGGAGATCTCGGAAATAAAATCCGAGTCCCAGATGGGACTTGAACCCACGACCCTCCGTGATCTAGTCGGATGCTCTAACCACTGAGCTACTGGAGACTCTATGGTGAGCAAGGGTCAATTTTTGGCTCTGGACTGGAACCGCATCACGCGGCTACACAGCCAAGTAATGAATGGCACATATGAACTCACTAACAGCATCGCGCTGTCACATTAAAGCATATCAAGATGCAGCCAACCAACCTCCATAACCTAATCAAAACAAACGTGATGTCCACAAAAACACTCGAAATTCCTGCCGTAACCGTTAACGTATCGTAACCGTGAAGGTTTCCCACTCATACGAAAACGACTCTACCACCAAACTTCGTAATTATATTTATACAGTGCCGTAGAATAATTCAGTCCTAAAAATGAAACATCAAGATACGATTTTCTACGACAAAATTCCAGAATTGTATTTTTATCAAATATACTTCGCCAGGTAGCCGGTCGTTTCGCTGACGAGTCGTTTCGCTAACGTCCAGTTCGCTAACGTACTTAGAGTATTCGCTAACGTCTAGTTCGCTAATCATCTCCAAACAAGAGTAAATGATGATAAAAACTACAGTTTTGCAAGCGTATAAACAAATTTAATAACAAAAGTTCTTGTGTTGTGTATTGATAAAATAGTAATAAAACCCTGAGACTTAATGCATATATAGATTATTCTTCGTTCTTTTATCCACTGCCAAGCTAAGTATTTTTAAACAGGTGGTACAAACCCGGTTTGTTTTAACACACTTTTAAAATAGACCAATAACTGCAAGCTCACCCACATGTTTCATCTCTAGATTACTTAGTCCACGAGATTGGCCACAGGGCTCCTTTGATTATTTTCCGCTAGACCCAAGCAAGAATTCGTGAAAAAACAGGACAGAAAATTCGCAACTCCTCCAGAAGATCGTGTTTGAAATGCTTGCGATTTCATCCGGTTAGGTTCGTTTAAGCGCAAAATACTTTCGGATTTCGTGTAGCTAGCCGCTTCTTCTGAATTTTTTTTTTTCAGGGCTTTAACAACCTCTGCCTCGAGTTCTTTAATTGTGTCTTAGAATGGTATTTGCGGTTGCTTGCCAATTATTGTTACGCAATTGCCGCACTATTTGTTTACTTTCTTCCTCGTGGGGAATTCTTGTTGTCGGTTTGCCGGTACTATCAACTATCACCACTTTAACTTGAAGTGTCCCATCGGTTGGTAAATCTTTGATGTTCAAGTTCGAATCGATGCAGTCCTTTACGGCTTGCTGAGGCTGTTCAGTTGTAGTTGCGTGTAGTTGACACGAACAGACTTGCGACAAGGACTGCTGCCCGGCGGCGTTTCGAGCAGCCGCTTGGATGCATTAATCCTCTGCTTTGGTGGAGTTTTGCAAGCAGCGACCTCACCGCCTATTGAACTCTGTACGAGATCGTACAGTGTTCCCAAATGCCTGATTTTGCGAGCGCAAGGATGACATACACGGTCTGAAAATAAATCATTGTCTTCCACTACTTCGACTCCAACTGCCCTGCAAGTATCGGCAAGGATTTCTCCTCGTGTATCTTTTCGTTTCGATGGTTTGAAAAGATCTTCTGAAGAGATATAACCAAGTTTACCAGGTTGTGATGCTGTTCCGAATATAACCTTAAAAGAAACCGACAAATTCTGCAGGGGTCGCTTGAAGGTTCTATCTGTCGGGCCTTCGACATCGCGATTTTTCCCCGGTTGGACAGCTCACATGGAGTCTATTTTGTTTTTAATGAAGTAAAATTTTACATCCGGCGATCTGTAATTGGTTTAGTCAGTGACAGACTGTCAATCACTGAGTGAAAGTCGGCGGACGGTCGGTGGGCGTTTTGCGGGCAAGCGTTCCCTTCTTTCCCCACCCCTCCTCGCTCCTTCGACCTTTTTGCTCTTGCGCCATTTTTCGCGCTGCCCGAACGCGAAAAAGCTCTTTCACGCGGTCCGAATTCGTTCTGCCCGTACGGGAATACTTGCTACGAACGCTAGTTCGTCTGCTGCGAAGGCTGTAAAATGGTAACCTATGGCAGCAATGCGTCTATGACAAAGAACATAAAATAAAGATTGCATGTAAATTTTTTGGACGTATTTCTTTTAAAACAGCCTTCTACGGTCGTGAAACCAAAACCCGGTCAGTTAAATGTGTAAATATTTGCATTGCAATGAAATCTAGCGTGTATGTGAGACACTTTCGAGATCTTTTATTCTAGCCTAAAATTGCCTCGCATCCTCGTTGGATTACATTGTAATGCAAATGAGAAATACTGACCGTGAAAAGGGCTATTGATAAATAACCTTTGTCATCGATTATCTCCTCGACCTAACAAGAGTAAAGAGAAAAAGCCATTTCATTATGAAAACTTTCGAGGATTACCGGCGCTTTACTGCTATGTAAATGATGAATAAAGGGAACAGTATGACGAGAATTCCGATGGCTGTCCCATACATAACGTCTTTATTGACTTTCTCTGGTTCAGATGGAATACTTGTTGAAAAATCTAAAATTTAATTAAGTCTCCTCACATTAAATCCTGAGATAAAGCATCACCAGTCGTGGCTGCAAAATATCAATAAATTTAGATAGAACTGAGCCAACTCCCTTGTCATGGGCACTGTAAAGCAAAAGTGAGATGATTTAATATGAAAAAGGTTGTTAAATTCTGGCTAATAATGAAGTTTTTCATCTTCTGTGTCACCTCGCGATGACTAAGTTATGCAGCCTTTGTTTACAACGTGTTTGGTGTTCTGAGAATTACGTACAAAACGGTTGGCACACGGAAAAAGTGGCTGGTTTGTTGACCTGTCGAAAAGATTAGTTCAGTTCAGTCTTCAAACCTTTTTGCTGGATGATTCACACTAAAGTAGATTCCCAAATTGCGGTAAGTGACTCTTGGATTAGTATTTTATGGGTGCAAATTGATGGGAGTATGTTCATAGTAAAGTTTCTCAATCTTAAAACGAGATATCGCATGAAAGCTCGAGGAAGTAAGGAATTACACAATCGTGATATCTGAAAATTTGATCCAATTCTACTCGAGCGATTTTGACAAAATTCTTAAATATCATTTGTTGGATAGGATAAATCCATCATTTATGATATAACATGCAATCACAAGTACAATATGTTACAATGTGTTGTCTCCAAGTCACAAAAAATAGAACTTACAGCATCTTCTATTAGTTTGACAAGCGTTTAATTGGCTTTGAGATTCTCCAAGTCTTCATTTTCTGGTTCATATACTAGATTGTTGAGTTTAATTCAAACGCCAAAAGTATTTTTTTAACGCTTCTGTTGAAAGGAACAAAAGAAAACAACATAAACATTACAAACATATTTAAGACAAGACATTAAGACATTAAGCCAATGCGAATCACTTTAATCAGCACATGCACCCTAATCTCGTACCCAGATCTCACTCTGTCACTGGAAATGTGACATCTGGTAAAGTTCGACAGTACACAATTTTTCATTGGGTACTAAAACAAGGGTGCGGCAATGCAATCTACGCTCCGATTGGCTTATTTCGCGGGGCACTTAGTGAAGGTTTGGTTTTCGCAAGCTCATCTGCTGTTTTGAATAAATGCCAGTTGTGCGGAGGAAAGTTTTGTTTTTTCCGACGCCGGTAAAGCTTTACGGTTGAGGAAAATCATTTTAGAAATTTGCGACGTTTGTGTAAATGCTACCGACGAAAGCCCCACGTACCCTGCCACTCGAATAAAGTTCTGCGTAGCTTGCTACGCGGTACGCAGAAACTAATAAATTCAAGTTAAGAATGTAATTTCTTCAAAACAGTATTTCTCGTTCTTAAAACGTGACTCGCGAATTAAGCAGCGATCAATTGTGAATTTTACGGTTAGATTAACTACATTTTTCAGGAGATCGTGTCAAGAAAATAGCACTCGTTGCAGTGATTATGTCTAAGCACTCTTCAACATTTTCGCTTTCAATTTACGGTTTGGTTAACTACACTTTTCACGAGATTGTGTGAAGAAAATAGCACTCGTTTACTGGTTAAGCCTAAGCGTTCGTTTCAGTGATTAGGCCTGAGCACTCTCGTAGAATTTTAGCTTTCATTTTACGCTTCAGTTAACTACACTTTGCACGAAATCGTGTGAAGAAAATAGCACTCGTTTATTGATTAAGCCTAAGCGCTCGCTTCAGTGATTCTGCAGTTGCTCCGACAATTAAACAATCTCGACCGTTCAAAAACAATCGCATGTACCGCTTCTTTCTGTTTCGGCTTAAGTTTAAGGTTTCCTTGTCCTCTACCCGAAAGAATCTCTTCAAGAATACTCTCGAAATCCATGTTTATTCCGCAAAATCACTCAAAATCACAACAGAGAGTACGAACATGCGCAGTGATAGAAAAGCTCAAAATCGAACTTTACCAGATCTCCCTTCCGTATGCCCGTGGGAGATCTGGGTACGAGATTACATGCACCCGTATGCTTTATGCGTATAGACCTGTTTCCACAAAGGTTGTCCTACAAAACTTAAGCATACGCCGCAATGTCGATGGATAGTGATAGTTTATCGTTACTTAATTTAGGCTCACGGCGTTTCAGTAAGAAGGAGAGGGAAGCATCAGTACACGTGTTTGTGATGTTTTCTTTTATCACGCTAAAGCACCTTGCAGCTTCAACCAAGACACCTTAAACCCACCATTACCCATAATACCTTTCGACATTGTCGCGTACGCTTAAACGCTTTTGTGGGACAACCTTTCGACCTTTGGCTCATTAATATAGTACATTATTACGAACTAAACTGTTTCTTCGAACTTGACCTTAATCTAGGAATACATGTCCAGTGCATTATACAGGCCTAGTGAAAAATACATCACTTTTTGTTCAATCGTGTTTATTCATTCTAAAACGAAGTGACGCAGTTGTTAAACTGAATTTAGAAC
>NC_090880.1:5870703-5888203 GCF_036669935.1 Montipora foliosa
GATCTGATGTGTGCATGCTACAGTACATATCCGAGGTTTTTACACTCTGAGTACACGTCCGAGTTATGGTAGGTACACCTCTTATCTGTGAAATAATTTTTTGCCAAAGATCTGATCTATGCTGCTTCATTGCAGATCTGAAGATTAGCGTATTCTGATGCGCTAGAAAACATATCTTATGCCAAAGTCCTGATGGAGTGCCAAGTGTCATCTCACGGCTGCCAAAAATTCTTAAAGAAAAGCAGGTGTTGATTGAGCTCAGAAATCGTTAATGTCTTGGACAAAACCTTGCCAGTTTTAACTTGGTATACCGCATCCTACGCTTCTAGGGATTCGCACCAGCTGAATAACTTAATCATGATTGCGAAAACAACAGAAAACACAGAAGGCACCAAGATGGGTATGAATCTTTAAAACGGCGAAAAACAAGTATCTATATATAGTTATTTACAGTTTAATACTGTTTCAAATGAGAGGTTCAAAGATTTGTGTAATGAAAAAAGAAAGTGACCTTCAATAGATGCATCGGTTACAACTTCAATGACTTCTATGTCGCCTAGCTTTCCATCTTTCGTTACCTCTGATAGCAATGCCTCTACCTCGCTTGCACCCACTTTTTTATTAAATATGATCTCCACATCAGCAATGACGCTCCCTTTCTATAAACACAGCAAAAAAGGCGAAAAGACATCCAAGCACACACACTACATTGTTTGGAATTCAAGGTACATAATATCTTGCTAAGCACACATGGACCAACTGGAGGAAGATGCTAAGTCAACTCAAAATTAAGATTGTGATAGGCTTTCGTCATGGGCTGCGGAACTCAATATCATTCTTTTAAAACAGATATTTTAAACAAACTATAGAGCATTGGGCTTTCTGCAGTAAGAGCTACTGAAAATAACTTAAATTACAAACAAATTTAACAAGGTATCCACCATTCCAATTATTTTTAACCAAGCTAAGTAAAATCAGTCCTTAACAGTGCATAAATGACATTGGCAACTGAAAAAGTTTGTTTTTATATGACTTGGCCACAACGATTCTAAAATTAAAACTTTTTGCAAGATTGTTCTTTTATTGTATTCTCGAAATCGGTGTCACTAGTTGCTGGAAGGATTTTCGTTTCGGCAGAGTGCTTTGTCTTTGGGATGATATTCACAGATGTGCTGTTAGGAGTTTAAAAGTTCTACGTTAAGTATTCTGAAGTGGAAACTCACGTCTTTTGTTGCTTAAAACCTTTGGTCCACCATATTGGTGTTCTAAACTCAATATGTCAGACGCATTGAAAGTTCTTAATTTTTCGAATATTATTTTTCCAGTAAGTCAATACTGCCGCGTTAAAACTTTCACAGTTTATTTCTTTCCATAAACTCTAAACTCCATGATCGTGAGTTTGCTAAGGCTTATAATAATAATAATAATAATAATAATAATAATAATAATAATAATAATAATAATAATAATAATAATAATAATAATAACAATGATAATAATAATAACTTTATTATTAGCTGAGGGGAGAAGTCCCCTCTACTAATGGCGGATACCTATGATGATGATGATGATGATTATGATAATAATAATAATAATAATAATAATAATAATAATAATAATAATAACTTTATTATTGTGTCACAAAAGTAATGTAGCTGAGGGGAGAAGTCCCCTCTACTAATGGTGGATACCTAACTAATAACCTATGTTAACTTAGCTAAAAAAATAACTACAAATATGTTAAAAATTCATATTGTAAACCATATTAAAATATTACAATTTTATACATCAATTGTAAAAACTCATGTAAAAACTCATGTAAACGACCCGTTATTCTCGCCATAGGTTGCAGCCTCGACAATCACTGACATTTTTTATAATGCAAGTAAACCGCTTTTTTCGTTAAAACGTTTTCCCTTTATAAGAAGTTAACCCTCTCAATGGGGCTGTAAGTTCAATGTATCATAGTTGTTAGTAGTGGTGTGGGATAGTTCAGGCCCCTTTTGACGGTTGGAATGGAAGCATTCTGATTGGTGGATTCCAAATTTTGGCGGGAAAATTCAAATTTTTTGCGGGACATGCCAACGTCGGTGAGGCAGGACAGTCAAACCATAACGTCACAGGCACGTGACACCTCCCTTGTGCGGACCCTCAGGAAACAGGTTAGGGTGTTTTGCGTCATCCTATTGGAAATTCGAATATGGAGATATTACAGAGACCCAAGTCCCTCACGGCCAGAAAAAAACCAAGAGGGGCGTTGCTAAGGACGCCTTGAAATGGAGGCATCTGATTGGTTCGTGGTACAGGGGTAGGTTATTAGGATTATCAAAGCTCTAATACTTTGGATAGTTATCCAGCTGGCTCCTGATTGGTCGAGAGGAAATTTGATTGACAGACCGTGAGAATTGTTCAGGGGCATGGTCGTGAGCATTCCGTGCGACCCGTTTTTGTAGACGTTTAAGCGGAGGAACGCGTTTTAGGCGTTGAAGGCGTTTCCTTAGGCGTTTAGGTCCCAGACCCCACTGGGACACCTCTCCCCAATTAGAAAGAAAAAGTCCCATAGCCCCTCGGATAAAAACACAAAACACACAAGAAAATCCAACTAAAACAGATTTTAATCACTATTTACAAGATCTCTACAAGAAGATGGTGCCCCGCACATGCACCCTAGTTTATTATCATTACGGTAAAGGCTGATTTGGATGTGGCTGGCCAATGAAAACACACTCATCCCACCGGTCACATCCGAGTAGAGTCTCCATAAAGTCACCTAATTTCCTTAGTGTCCCTACTCAGTTTTTTTCTTGGTGCCCCTCACACGCACCCCGCAACTTGACAGATTAAAACTCGAGGAGCTCCCCGAAGGATATGTCCTCGAAACAGGATGTGTCTGCAAAGAACTCAGCAGCCACACAAGATCCAACACAGTCTTCACGTTCAAATTGTGGGGCTGCGCGAGCCAGATCCAAATCCGGTCCTGGATGAGCCACTACCTCCAGAATAGCGTTTTGGATGCGCTGCTCCACTCCAAGGCCGCTTGACGCTGTTAACACTCTGCCTCCGCCCGCGCCTGAGAACAAGCGCGATTCGCTCGCACGCGCCGCAATACTATTTGGGCGGCATCAATAACGGGTTCCTCATCCTCCTCTGGCGCTGCTGGCGGTGGTCGCTGCTGTTGCGCGATATGTGTGGATCGACATGTGGATTCGGGGCGGGGTGGAACCAGGTCGTTTAGTTCCGGTACCACGTCAGAAGCGATGGACGATGATCCTGCGGGAGAGGCACGAAGCAATAATTCGTCTAGCCGGTCGGCGGCGTCGGATAGATCCGACGACAAAGACAGGAGGGGATGCGGGAGGGGATACGGGAGGAACCAGGTTGTCCACACGCGCCAAGCCTTCTCTCAGGTAGGGAGGCGTAGGAGGCCGGTGCCCGTACTTACGAACGAGCCATCTGCCACCTGCCGTATCAATGACATGCGACGGACGGGCATCGGTCGCCAAGCCTTCGAGGAAACATGAACCCAACACGTGTCTCCGACGTGTATAGTAATATCGTCGGTCGCATTCACGAACTTGTTCGCGGTGGGTTTGGCGTTGCTCGCCTGGTACTGTCTTTGGTATTCGCGGATCTTTGCTTTGTTTGCCTGGTAATAGGCTCTTTGTTGCTCCACAGTTCGCTCCCTGTTTCCCTCGCGACCCCTCGCTTGTCGTTGTTCTTGAACACTCCCCGTTCCCGCTGTAAATAAAGAGTCACAATGACAAGGTGAATGAAAAAAAGATAAAAGCATTTAATGAGAGAAAAATAAATAACGAGTTCCTAAGAGGAAAAAAAACCCACCTGAACTGGAACTTGACACTTTTCGGCTGCTTAGACGAGCGCGAGCTTCGGTCAAGATATCCTTTGCAGTTTCAGACACCGACAAACTTCCACTTGGTATCAGAAGATGATGTTCCTGAACACTTTCTTTTGCCTTGCGATATCGGCGACGGTACTCGTTGATTTGGGGTCGATGTCCTGCTGCATAGAGTTTCTTTGACTCCTTGATCTCTGCTTGATGTCGTTCGCGATATCGTTTCTTTTGAACAAGAACTTTATCGCGGTTCGCCTGCTTCCATGCACGAACACGTTCACGCTTCCTTTGTTGTTTTGTGGTAGCGTCCATGTTGGTGAAAAAAGAGACTCTCGAAAAGGGAAATATCTTTGAAGAACGGTTCAAACGACAGAGAGCTTTCTTTCTTCTCCAACAGAAAAACAAAGGTTGCCAACTGCAGCGCTGCCACGTCATTTCCCGCCACGAAAAAAATGGATCCGAACACTCCCGTCCCTGAGGTTGTCCTAGTTTTCTAACGTCATTGTGAACATGTGTCGAATGAGATAAATGAATCGTACGTAGAAGAAAGGAGACAGGAGACGGTCAAGCTCAGGGTTGCCGGTTCGAGGTTGAAGAATTGGATTTTCTCCTTTTTTTTTTCTAGTCATGGACGAAACCATTTTTGTTTCTCCTGCCTTTTTTCAACCAATTTCAGGGGTTCATCTACAAATAATTCGTCTTGAATCTTGAGTATAAACCCCTCACAAAGCCATGTCAAGGAATCTTGAGTAGAGGTCTCTCTCAAGGTGAAGTTCAAAATCAAACTCAAGGGTTTAATGTGGTTCGTTTGTTCAAACAAAATAAATGATGTTTTACGAACTGTTCGGAATGATTTTTTTACAGCCAAAAAGGATGGGAAACATTTCAGACCATTTTAGAACAACTGCTGGAACATAAAATGAAAGTTCATGAGGAACAGTATGCGAGTTGTTGCTCGGTTAAATGACACTTCAATTTTTTTTTCGCTTTGAACATCACGCTAGATCATCAAATGAAAGCTCTTATTAATGGAAAATGTATCATTCGGAAATAAAAGTTCGGAAAGATGGGTTTAAAAAAGTCATGGAGGATTTTTTTTTTAACCAAATGCGAAAAAAAAATTGTGAAGGTCACCCGCATTCTCCCAGGGAAGAAAAAAACACAACGGACAAAAAATAGAGCATGCAAGCTAAACACAAGTTGTGATCTTTCTTGTCGTCACATATATTTACAAAAGTTCTGAAACTATTTACAAGTTTAAAAAAAAACGTCTATGTACTATTTACAGCGAAAAAATGGTTTAAAGAAAAAAAATTCCTAAAAATTCACAGAGGAATCTTTTTTTCATTCCAATGTGGTGATCGTCCGAGTCATCCGCAACCTCCTTGGGAAGGAAAAAAGAACGAAAGAAAAAGAGAGCATGCAAGCTCAGCACAAGTTGTAATCTTTCGTTTCGTCCTATATATTTACAAGATTTCTAAAAAGTCGACAAAACGTTTTGCAAAAAAAATATTACAAGTTGAAAAACTATTTACAAGTTTACCCCAATTGAGGCAGGAACAAGAAAATTGGCCGCACCCAGGGCAGCGACGCCTTTCCGGCCAGTAATGATGCCTCCAGTTTTCTAACTTATGAAAAAGGCTACATCGGGAACACCTGAACTGTCCCTGAAAAGACAAGGATGGCGGGTTAGTGGCCGGGATGACTGCATGTGCAGTCCAAGGACAGATGGCTAGCTTTTCTAGGAGAAAAAAGATAGCAAGAAAAACATGAGTCTCCTTGATGATCATCTTCAGGTAAGGGTTGTAGGCAAAACGCACCCATCGCCTTCACCAGGGCTTCCATTGTGTCCCTGTGCTCTGCCCACGCTTTTATTTTCAAAATGTTCTCCTGTAGCTCTGGTGGGAGGACGTCCCACCAGTCCTCCATCTTGAAATTTGGGTTTCTTGGACTCGAATACGCTATTTTTATACCGATCAGGCGACCTCGTTTTCATCTGCATTTTTGCTGAGGGCCTGGGGCAGGTCTCCCTCAAAAATGCCACGTGGGATTGAGAACCCCCTATCAACCCTTAGCCTTAGAGGACTTGTTTTCAACCACACCAAAAAAGAATTAGTCGAGTCCTACTTTTTTTTTTCAAAAAGACACATATAGGCCCGTCATAAAGAACTCACACATGAATTTCAAATAAAACAACGTTTAATCAGGCAAAAGAACAATGCGTGTTTTGCATGCGTTCGGGACAAAATCGAAAGTGTCTATAGTGTGGTTGGGTGGACATCGGTCGTAGACAGGTCCTGGGCTTCTGAGCGGCTAGAAATCGCTGAGTCCGTTCATGATTGATGTAGCGGGTATCGTGATCCAGCCCCCTTTGACCACGCATCCACTGTACAAAGTGACAACATTCCACTTGGGGACAGTGAAGCTGTAGAGGGTGCTCGTGTTGTCGGCATGAACCTACAGAACCGGGATGCGGGAGATCATTGAATTTCGGGCAACCCAAAGGTTCCAGATCGATGTGAGGAATCCCCCATCTAGTCAACCATCGCCGTTGGATCAAACTCCCTTTGTAAGCGACTAGAGACCGCTCCGAGGTCTTGTGTTGTTCGTAGAGGTGTTAGGCATCCGCTTTTAACTCATGAGCCAGATGGTACAAACTATGTGGATAGTACGAAAGCCCGTGGATGTGGGTCGTACAGTAATAAGCCATTCGTTGATCTTTAGGCGAGAGATCAGGCCAAAGCACGGAAGGTTTGTAATGAATCGATTCCCTTTGTTGACCCGTCCAATCGCACCAACCAAGTTTCCTAGGAAGAAATTGGTCTCCCAGACAAAATCCTTCTAGGTCGATCACTAGACATACTTTATCGAGAAGGTGGGTCCTCTTTGTTGATGGCGTCGGAGTCTTCTTCGGTGTCGTACGGGGGTCGGAGAGGGACCTTGAGATCGTCGGCCCATCGGAAGAGGTAGCGACACTCATTACAATTCCGATCGGGTTCCCAAGTCGCCAAAGCTTCGAGAGGCAACTGATCCTTTTGGTATGTGCAACAAAAACACTACAAGCGATCTAACAGGACGTCCAAGCGTCGATAGCACACTTCCAGTGTCGTATCACTCTTTTGTAGTCCTATTGTCTTTGTATTGGAGTGGGAAATCGAGATCATCTGCTTTCTGGAGAAGGTAGAGAACAAACCGGCACTGACTACCATTTTGATGGAGAACCCAAGTCGTCAAGTCAATGAGGTCTGTTTCTTCGTCTTTGTCTTCGATTCTTTGCAGCACTCACACAAGAGAGCGTCCAGCAATAAGTCTATACGTCTACAGCACCTCTCCAATCTCATGACAAACTGACTGTTCTCGCTGGCGCAACTCTTTATATACCCAAGGGTGTTGACGTGGACAGAAGCTGACGCCACTTTCTAAAGACCATTGACAGAGCGGCCGGAATGGGACTGACCTTGAATGTCCTTGACGGCACTCTGAGCAATCAATGACAGAGCGGCCTGAATGGGACTGACCTTGAACGTCCTTGACACCACTCTTAGGAGCCAATGACAGGGCCGCCGGAATGTGGCACCATCCTCAAGAACCAATCACAGACCCTGGAATTTGACATCACGTGCTGCCGTCCAACCATAAATACGCGAGACACACTTCATTCGTTGTCAGTTTTCTTGAGAAGAAGAATCTGAGTATCTCTTAGAAGTACGGAGACCTGTCGCCTGCTCGCTATCCGTTTCGAGAAGAGAAGGAGGAGAAGAAAAAAACAGCGAAACGTTCTCGTGCTAGCAAGAAACATGATGTCCGCGAAGCGGCTGAACCTCCCGCCAAGATCATGAAGGACGCCAAGGAAATCCGCCGTCAAAAAGATGCGGAGCGGCGTAAGAAAAAGCGAGAAGAGAAAAAGAAACGAGACGAGGCGGAGTTGAACAAAGCTGCAGAAACGTTGGACGCTCTCGTCACCTCAGGCCTGCCACCTACAGAGACGGCAGCGTGGACACCTCTCAGTGCGGAATTGAAAGAACTCTTAGAGTCAGTCCCTGATTTAGATGACTTACCCACCTTCGAAGAGATGATGGAACCCTTACTTCCTACACAAGGATTTGTGGTGGGGACCCCTGTGGAGGTGAAACCAAATCCTCAAGAACCGGCCGTCGTGACTCCTATGGAGCCACTACCTCACTTAGAACCTGGTGCAGTCTTGGAACCCCTACCGGAACCATCCCCAGAGCCCAAGGTACCTTTGTGCCCGTTCCACGCGACTCCTTTAGGCGAGAACCAATATACGTCTTCTGTAAAGAGTATGACGAGGTATGTCCGTTTTGGGTGGTGGGTGTGGATGGAGCCTAAGAATGGCAGGCTGAAGTACCACCACAAATCCATCACGATATCAAGAAAGGACCGTGTTTTTGTGGGGAGAAAAGTAAAGTTGTACGAACGATGAACCCTAATTCCCCAAATGTGGGTCGCTTTTTCTTGACGTGTTGCCAGAACATGCCTTGCCGGTTCTTCCAATGGTTGGACCGTGAGTGGTCGGACCTGATCTTTCGGCACCGATTGCAAGAGGCCAAGAGAATGGCTGGAAAGCAGAACGGGAGGAAAAAGCCAGTGGGTTGCTCGAGGTTAACGCTCCATTGGACCCTCATCAATCCAGAAAAAAGCGGGAGTTCGATACCCTAGCGGTGTTCGAAGTCATGAAAGAAGGGATCGACTTTAAGTGGAGTCATTTTGTCGTCTATATGGACTGGTTGATGACGACACTCGGACCTGCACGTGCTTATCATACGTGGTAAACCCTTAAAAAGCATCATCCGCAGGACATCCCGACCATTCTAAAGTTGACGACGCGTTGGCTCGTCACCAAAACATGTCGAAACAGAAACGCCGCCGCCGTGTCGCCGCCACGCCCATCGTGAGTGCCTACACGGATCCTCAGACCCCGAGTTCATTGGGTGGTGTGGTTCGGTATGCTCAAGCTCAAGGATTGACGCAGAAGGAAGCCTTACGAGAATTGCACGGGGAATTGGCCCACACACTGCATCGCCCCGTTCGACGACGGTTTGAGACGCTCCCGGTCTTGGTGTTTCACAAGGACGAACAATTAGTCTGGGGCCATATGTCGAAAAAATGACTCCCGTGAGAATTTCATGATCATTTTGGTTTCTTTGCTGAAATCTATAGTTTGGAGCACACTGAATCGAAAAACTTTGTCACCAATTTTTTAACGTGGCGTCATTTTTTATGCAAATGAGTTATGACGTCATGAATTAGCCATTTTATTCGCTTTTATGTCTATTTAAGAAGCTTAAAAGAATAATAAAGCTGACTAAAACTAATTTTTTTATTGTATTTCCATATCTCTAACTTAGATAACGGGACCAGAATGGTTACTGCAGTTTTGGACACCTTGTTTCGATTAATGCTAATTAGTTATGGCGTGAAAAACTGACAAGACATGTTAAAAACAACCAATAAAGTGGACGGTTATGAAGTGAATAAGATCGTCAAATTTTGAAGGTCTTACAGCTTTGTGCGGTTCTGATGAGCCCTATTTCTAATTGTAAACTTAGCATGAGTGGGATTAGTTTAATGCTTTCAATAGAGTCCAAAAGTTCGCTGTTTTCCGAACTACGATACTTTGGCTAAATATATGCTTCCAAATATTTTGCACAATACATCGATCGAAAAACTTGTTTGAATCTTTTGTGGCGTTCGTATGGGCCTACTATATGTGTTTTGTTGAACAACTTGGTTTGTCGTCTGAATACGCTATGCCTTATGGAACAGCGGTTTATACTACTTGGGGAAGTACCTGATGTACCATACATGAAAATTCGCCCATTTCGATGTCATTATAATATTCCATCTTTGGCTGATCTGAATCGTCCTTCTCAATATCAGGAAAGGTTGGTCTTCTTTATGTTAAATGTGAACTTTATAGATTCTAAGATGTAGAATAAATCATAAAGGATATTTAATTGTACATTAAAACTGTTTAAACATTTGTTTCTTTGCCCTGAATCGGGTCCGCCATTTTGTTTTCCTATCCAACTTCTGAGGTTGTTTGCTACCAGAATGGTATATACAGGGCTCGATTTTGGATTCTATTGAACGCTTAATTCTAGTGAATAGCATGGAAATATAAAAGAACAATTAAATTCTACCACCGTTACGTAGACGACACTCTAGTCAGGATGCCGGATCTGGCAGCGGCTACACAATTTTTGGGAAACTAAATATTTTAAGCAAGAGCCGATACAACGCAGATTTGATTTTAGTGATGTACTATATTTCGGCTGGCCAAACCAGCCTTCTTCAGGTACAATGAGAGTTTACATTGAATTGCTTCTATGTACATATATATATATATAGTAAATGGATGTTGACGTAATACTGGAAAAAATGTGATAAAACATGGCAGTTACAAAGATTTTGAATTCAAATACTAAGAGTCACGGGAAAATAACGGAAATCACTAAAATAATAAACTGAAATCTAATACGTTTCTTCGCGGATATTAAGACCGTTGGGATCAATTGTCCTGCCCTTGAAAATTAAACCACGCCCATAGCGCCGTGAGCTTCACTATAGAGGTAGAGAAAAGTGGGATGCTCCCTTTTCCTTGGGGTGCAGCTTTTAAATCGCGCACCATGTGTTGAAACAAAGGTTTACGTTAAGCGGACAAACACAGGGCTACTCCTGCACTATCATAGCCATGTGGACAGCCGTTACAAGCATGGCTTGCTCGTCACTATGCTTGATCGCGCGCACCGGCTATTATCATCTTGGGCGCATTTTTCAGAAGAGTATGAGCGTCTGAGAGAACTTTTCCGTAAGCTGAGGTATCCGAATCACCTTATTGATTCCGTCATCAACAGGTTTATCACCTCGAGAGTCGCAGTGGACCAGCTTAAACAGCATACTGATGACGCCATCCGGATAGTTATCCCCTAAAAAGATCAGGATGCTGCAGTGTCTGTCAAACGACAAATTAGAGATCTTAGCAGCAAGGTGAAAAAAGACCATTCAACCCGTGTTTACTAGCCGCAAGCTTAAACAAGATCTAAGCTTGAGGGAGCCCAAGCCTAACATCGTAACCCGGCAATGCGTTGTTTATTTATTCAAGTGTGACCTGTGCGATGCAGGTTATGTCGGGTACACAAAGGGCCACCTTCACACGCGCGTTGAGGGACACCGTCAAAAGGCGTCATCTATTTACAGGCATTATTGCAAAGAACATAACACTGCTGTTCCGAACAATTTCTTAGCACGCTTCAATCTAATCAAGAAATGCACGAACAAATTTGACTGCCTTGTTAATGAAATGCTGTGTATTCAACATCTTAAACCAGCATTGAATGTACAGTCAGATTCTCTTCGTGCTAAGGTATTCATGTAATTAGCTTGGTACTCTTTTATGCAAATTCGTTTCAACTTAGCCTTTTCACAAACCGCATTTTATCTTTATGTAACCTTGATAATGGCGCAAGATGCACCGAAACGTCGGTTTCTATCACTTATATTTCTTGTTTCATGTATTTCTAAATCGTTTAATTCTTATAAGAATTTTGATAACGCGAGGGTTTTATTGATATTGATTCTACCATAAATTGATATGTCTCTAGAGAACCAGATGTTTAATATTTTTGGAGAGGGCTTAACTTATCAAAGAAGTTCTTTTTTGTTGCAAGTTCTTCATTGTATGAGAAGTACACTCCTAGGGCGTAAATAGGTTCGTCGCTACATTTTAAGCTTAGCACTGAGTCTTTTCTGTGGCGCAAAGAACCAAGCCAGAACAATTCTGATTTGGATTGGCTTATTTTAAGCCCAGAGCAGCTTTCAAATTGGCTTAACAGATGAAAGAGATTATGAACTGACTGTATGTCTTTTACAAAAATTGTCGCATCATCCGCGTATTGGGAAATATTGACTGTATGCACTTCATTAATCGGAATTCCTTTGATCTCATTAGAGCGTTTTATAGCATTGCTTAAAATTTCTGTGCCAATTACGAACAGGATACCAGAAAGAGGGCAACCTTCTCTGACTCCTCTACCTAGGTTAAAGTGCTTTGTTGCGAAACACGGTTATTCAAGACGCAACTAGAGATTCCGTTATAGAGGACCGTGACCCACTTTCGTTATTGTGGACCAAAGTTGAATACTTCTAGGCATTTTTGCAAGTATTTCCATTCAATGGAATCAAAAGCTTTCTCAAAGTCTAGGAAGACGGCCAGGCCTGGGGTGTTTTTCGCCTTAGTAAAAGACAATATCGGATATGATTCTAATACTTTCCCCAATAAATCTTCCTTTAACATATCCAGTTTGGCTTGAACTAATAATTGTTGGCAAGACTTTCTCTAGACGTAGAGCTAAAGCTTTCGCAGCAATTTTGTAATCATTATTTAGTAGCGATATTGGCCTCCAGTTTTTCAGATAATTTTTATCTTTGTCTTTTTTCGGTATTAAAGATATGACTCCAAGTTCCTGGGTGATCGATAAGGACCCATTTTCAAATGCGTAATTGAAGCTATCAACCATTATTTGTCCTAGAACATCCCAGAATGATCTATAAAACTCAATGGTAAAACCATCAGGACCTGGAGTTTTATTGTTTTTGAAATGACTAAGGGAGCCTGTACACTTCTGTAGCATTAAGAGTCCTTCGCAACTTTCTGTTTCTTCAGTTTTTAGGGTGATAAGACCATCTGAATTGAAGAAATATTGAAAGGTTTCAATGTCTGGGCTCACGCCTTTAGCCCTATAGATATCACTGAAAAATTCTTTTTCTTCTTCCAAGATTACTTTGGGATCACGTAGAACAGAACCATCATCTTTCTTTAACGATGTTATATGCTTTCGTTTGTGATTTCCTTTTTCTAAATTGTAAAAGTGTTTGTTGTTCTTTTCACCAAATTCGTACCATCGAGCTTTGCTGCGAACAATTGCGCCTCGAGTTTTATTTGCAACTATTTTCGCAATTTTTTTTTAACCCGATCCATTTCGATTTTAGTAGTTTCATTCAAGTTTGTTCTTGGTGTCTCTAGCAAGCGCATAAACATCGCTAACAATTCTTTTTCTTCATTTCGACTTTGTTTAGCTTTTCTTTTCGCAAACATTATCGTTGAGGCTCTAATTTCCATCCTAATTGAATCCCAAAGCAATCTTTTGTTTGTGAGCTCTTGGTATTTTGACAGGCGAACTCTGGTATTTGCGTTGTTATCATTTGCAAGTAATTCTCATCTGTTAAAAAGAGTTATATAATTATTGAATTTCCAAAAATCGGGCCCGCTTTTTGTTTCTGTAACAACAGACGACATTGAAAGAGTTATGGCAGAGTGGTCAGAAAAGTTATTTGGTAAGATTTCGACATCTTTAATTGAAATGAAAAAATAATCTAATCTGCACTGAATCTTCATCGATGGATTATTCCAGGAGAAACCTTGCATGTTAGGATGTATATACCTCCTGGTATCAACAAGGTCTTGAGAGCTCAATACAGTATTTATCTCTTGAATGACACTTTTCTTGTGAGTGATTGGTCGCCCTCCACGTTTATCTATCTCATGCATTATGCAATTAAGGTCTCCACGTAGCACTATTTTTTCATTTGCATAAGAATTAAGCACTGAGCTCGAGAGGTTCTTGAGGAATTGAATTTGTTGGGCCTGATCATTCGGAGAACTCAAGGATATATCTGCCGTTTGAATCATTTACAATTTTTTCCATTGTGATGTCGAGTGTAGGCTTAAAAAGAATCATTACACCGCTACTGTGATTTAAACCATGGCACTCAATTATTTTATCTCCCCATTCCGCTTCCCATGTTTTTATGGTCTGAGGGGAAGAATATGTTTCTTGTAAGAAAATAACATCTGCTTTTTGTTGATGTAACCATCGAAGCACTTGGCGTCGCTTGGTTATTTTGTTTAACCCCCTAACATTTAGGGATAAGATTTTTAACTCCATATTTGACTATCAAAATAAACTTGCAGAAAGTCTTCTTTACTAACTCAGTTTGCGGATTCGGGACCGTATACAAAAAATACATCTTAGCACAACAAATAAAACAAAACATAACACACATAAAAACCTGCTGCAAAAGGAGCAGGTTACCTTGTCTGAAGCAAACGTAAACATTCCTTAGAGATCAGCAAAGGCAGATGTAATATTTCGTAGCTAATACACTCGAAAAAACAGAGACACACGAAGTTGAATACAACAACTCACAGCTTTTAATATCCGAACACACGCAAACTTTTGCACGAGGCTCTCCGTATATGGGCATGCCCAAATATGGCAATTGAACGAAAAAAGGCCCAAAATACTACACAGCAAAGATCAGTCTCTAGTTACTTTCCATTATTCGACCATAAAGCGGGAAGTCTTTAGTCTCGGGCCCACGGTAGACTACATTCTCAATAATGAGCTTCTTCACATTAAAGAACGCTACTTTCTTTTCTTCTTTCGCCTTTTTAAGGACAGGGAAGAGAGCCTTTCTATTATCGCCTACTTCCTTTGGGAAGTCGTCCGATACTCCGAGCGTTTTACCTTTAGGCAACTTCTTGATATGTGATTTGGTAAACTCTTTATCTTGGAAGAAAGAAACTTTCGCAATTATTGGTTTCTGCGGATTCTTCTTATATTCCTTTGGTCGAGTTGGAATTTGCTAAAATGGTTGCCGAGAAGGTCAAGGAGTGGTTTGATCTTTAGCATCAATGACGATAGCACATTTATATTGGTGCACCTTCGAGTTCTCGCGGTTGTGCTACATTTAATCAGCAAATTGATGATAATGCGATGGGATGCTTTATCTTCATCCTCGTTCCAGTTCAACCATAAAAACATGAATAACGTCTAATGACGTTGTAATAAGCGTGTAATGAAAGTTTAATACACAAGGACAGGGATTTTAAAGCTATAAGCTGAATAGCGTTCAGAGCCGCCGGTGTTTGGCAGCAAAGGCTTGTTTAAAGACTAAATGTTTCAAACGCAAGTCCGCCATTTTGAACGCAGAGCGGGATTGGCGCGAGATAGGCCCCATACCCTACTACAAGTGTAAATTGATCGTCCTCATCCCTAGAACATTTTTTCACTCTCCCCAGCTCTGCAACACTTTTACTATCTAACATGGCGGCGTTATCCTTCGATCCTCATCAAATGATACGCCAGCTTTGCAGGCTAAAACCAGAAAAGAGTAGTCAGGTCGATTTAATACTTTTTGGCCTGCATGCTTGGTTGTTCTTAAATGTGGAAGAGCTTTTATCGCTGTTTCTTTATGACGAATTTAACGAGAAACTATTATCTTAAAATTTCAATTTTTAGTAAGTCAGTGTAAATACTCGTTAATTTAGTAGCCTCAGATGTATGTGATTTGCTGGGTTGCTAGAAACCCATTACCATACTACCACGAATCGTACTCGTTACGCAAAAAGTCGGTATTTAAATTATTGAAAAAAAACGTGAACATTTTTGGTGTGGAATGGGAGATAGTATGCTGTAGGTTTCTACCAAATCAATGTGACTACTGCTCTTTGTCTACTTTGTGCGAGTACTTTCTTACCTTGACTGCCCAACCCTAACCACGAAGGGTTTTTTTTAAACGTGTGGATAATTGCGACACCCACTTGTCGACCTGAGAGATCAATGATTAACGGCTCTTTTTGCGACCACCATGTGATCCCATTCTATTCGAATTGTCACTGCAAATGACCAACGGCGACCATTTTTGGGATTTTAAAGAGTGCCGTCCAAGTTTCTGGACAACGGTTGGTTCAAAGTGAGTTTTGACACATAGCAGAGGTCTCTTTTCCCGTACAACGCAAAAAAAAGAGACCTCTGTTAGCAGGAAAGTATGAGGGTAGATAAAGACCTTAATTAAATTTGGAATCGGGATGCCAAATGCTATACTGAATCACCTTTGAGGGGGAACTACTTTATTGAAAGTCGGGGGCTGGGGGTACCCGGCAAAGCATGATATTGAAGACATCAATACTTATAAAATTGGTCTAAAATCTTAATTTTTATTGGCTCTTCTAATATATTAGTTTTGTTTTTAAACAAAACACTTAAAAGTGTAGATGTCACAGTATGATCTCAAGTGCGTGTCATCCCAGAGAGATCTTGCAGTGATAGTTACAAAAAACGTATCGTGGAACGACCATATTGAACAGATATCAGCAAAGGCTGACAAAATGCCTGACTTCATAAAGAGAAACTGTTCCAGAGACTTACCTAGGAACGCCCTTAAGGCTCTTTATTTAGCTCTAGTCAGATCCCACTTGGGGTATTGTTGTCAATTGTGGGCTCCTCAGTCTGTTATTAGAAATATATTACTTATTGAATCCATTCAACGTAGGGCCACTAAATTTCTATGCAAATACTCGAACGCTAGTTATAACGAAAGACTTGTGCTTTTGAATCTCTTACTGGTTGGAATACTTACACTGTCTTTTTCTTTAAGTGTAAAACTGGCTTGTAAGCTATTGATTTATCCAGGTACGTTACATTTGCTACTGGTTCTACAAGGCGTGGCCCCTCTGGTTTAAATTTAACTGCATTCCAAGAACGTCTAGTTTTAGAGATACTTATTTCATACGTATAGTCAATACCTGGAATGCTTTATCCAATAACATCAAGGGCATTACCATTCTTATCACTTTTAAAAGTAAGCTAAAGGCTTTTTTTTAGAGACGTTACAGGTCAGTCTTTGATCAGGACAGCATAAGGTCATATAAGATTGCACACCCAGAATGTCGTAGTATAAGACCACTAACTTTGTGCTCGTGTTTATTGATGTTTTCCCTCTACTCTAATTGTAACAAGTGCTGCTGTATTTTTTTTATTCATTTTTATTTCTATGAAGGGCTTATGAGGACGGTTAGGTACATATTATCACCGGGGGTGGGTTGGGTGGCTTAACCTACTAGCGGACTTCGTGTGCTATTGTTTTGTCCACCTAGTATTGCATACTGAATCTTGAATATTGAATAAATAAATAGAGAAATAAATAAATAAATAAATTTTCAAGTAAAGTTCACCAATTTTTTGTTGCCAATGGACTAACACTCCAATCTTAAATAAATCTGATAGACTTTTATTAAAAGACGTGTAAAATTACAGATACTGTGCATGTAATGGTCAGTTCAGCGGTTTTCGATAGGAAAGTACTGAATGGCTTCCTTGTGTGATCAGTCAGTATTTCATTCAAATAGACCATATTCGTATTCTCAGTATTGGACTGGAACTAGCTTGCAATGGAGGCTAATGCGGGGAATATATTAAAAAGTATTTGCATTTGAAAAGATTCCCCCGCATTAGCCTTCATTGCAAGCTAGTTCCAGTCCAATACCGAGAATACGAATATGGTCTATTGTTTGTTTTGGGATTTTAACAAGGTTGAAAATAGAAACATTTAGCACACAAGCATCATTGCTACTTTGGAAGTGGATAGGAACGAAAGAATTATGGCTACTGAGCCCCAAGATTTAGAATTACTTGCAGAGCTTGCAAAAGGAGATATGATAGCTATAGAAGCCAAGTACCACTTTAAGTGTATGGTCTCTTTGAGGAACAAATAGAGATCCCATCTATGAAAGAGCGAAGGAAGCAATCTTGATTTGAAATAGAAGAGATTTCAGAAGCACGT
>NC_090880.1:5900703-5910703 GCF_036669935.1 Montipora foliosa
TTAGAGAATCAAGTTCGCCCTATGCTTCGCCTGTTGTAGTTGTTAAGAAAAAAGACAACTCAAATCGTGTGTGCGTGGACTATCGTAAACTGAACAAGTTAACCGTGTTTGATCCGGAGCCTATGCCAACTGCTGAGCATTTGTTCCAGAAGTTGAATGGTTACAAGTATTTTACCAGAATTGATCTGAGCAAGGGCTACTGGCAAATTTCTATTCCTGAGGAGGATATACCGAAGACCGCTTTTGTGACGCCTGACGGATCGTATGAATTCCTGAAGATGCCGTTGGTATGATCAACTCTGCAGCGACCTTAAAGAGAGCCATGAAGAAGCTATTGTGTGGACTGGACAACGTTGAATTTTATTGGGATGACATTTTGGTTCACACCCGTACGTGGGAAGAGCACATCAAGGCGCTTCGAGAGTTGTTTAGAAGATTATTAGCTGCTGGAATGACCATAAGACCGACTAAATGTCTGTTTGGGGTCAACACCGTTGATTTTCTTGGTCACCGTTTGGAGGAAGGGTTAATTGGTCTTCATGAAGACAACGTGACGAAGATTAGAGATGCTCCAAGACCAACTACTAAGAAGCAGATAAGATCGTTCATGGGTTTGGCTGGATTTTACAGAGATTTTATCCCTAACTTTGCAGCATTAGCAGCCCCGCTGTCAGACCTCACGCGTAAAGGCCAACCTAACAAAGCTGAATGGGGTGAGGCACAGGAGAAAGCCTATCAGAGTATCAAGGCCCTCCTAACAAAGGAACCAGTCCTTCGACTGCTAGATTCAAGGAAAACCTACTTTCTGCAGACTGATGCTTCAGACAGTGGTATTGGCGCTGTATTAATGCAGAAACATGATGGCAAGCTATTCCCCGTTTGCTACGCAAGTAAGAAATTGTCAAGTGCAGAGCGTAATTATTCAACCATCGACAAAGAGTGTTTAGCCATTGTGTGGGGATTCAAAAGGTTTCATCTTTATCTGTATGGAGCTCCCTTTGTGCTACAAACAGATCACGAGCCACTGAAGTACATGAACAGTGCGAAGTTTGCAAATGGACGCCTAATGCGTTGGGCTATGTTTCTTCAGAGTTACACTGACTTCAGAGTTGAGGCTATCAAAGGATCTGAGAGTGAAGGAGCAGATTATCTAAGCAGAGTAGAGGAATAACTTAAGAGACACTGGACTCCCTCCTCAGTTGGTACTATCTAACTAATTTTTCGTTGTTAGTAGAAATTTAGGAAATTTCTTCTTAAGAGGTTATGTTACGAAAAATAGCATTGCGTGACTAGCGTTACTTTCTAGAGGCTTCGGGAGAGTTACGAGTTTGTTTATTTTTAAGTTCGTGCGTAAGCGTTTGTAAATCGGTGTGTTTTGTAATCTTTCTATAATTAGAGCGATTACTATTTTAGAAAGTTCTAGAAGCTTATTATGAGAGTATATAAGTAGACGAGTCCTAGCGAAGTTTTTTTAAAAACTAGTTTTTAACAAGCGAAGAGAGTTGGCGTTAGCCGTGTTTAGTCAAGTGTGCCAGAAGCAGTGTTTATTCAAGTTGGCGGAGGCCGTGTAGGTTTGTCGAGTATATGCTGTTAAGAGTTTTACTTCGTGGAAACTACGTTCATTTTGGAATAAATCTTGTTGTTGTTGTTCTGACAACCCTGCGTTCAGTTTAGTTTGTAAACTAACTTTTCTCAAAACATTCGAACTTGTAACACGCTCAAAGTACTTTTTAAGAAGGTTAGAGTGGTGAAATTTCTCCTAGCCTTTTACTTTCACTTTTTAGTCATTGAGACCTACCACAGAACTAACTTCAAAGGGGCCCTTCCACTGCATAAGTAGCTTGTTATGGTTGGTAGCTAGCAGTACAAGCACTTTCTCACCTGACTGGAACTTCCTAACTTTAGACTTGCGGTCGTAATGGTGCTTTCCTTTCTGCTAGGCTTTCTCCAGTTCACTATGGGCGAGTTTAAGGGTATCCTCTAACTTCTCTCGTGATTCAAAAACGTACTGGTAACTGTTCTTTACCTCAGGCTCGTCATCTTCTTTCGTCCACAGATGTTTGAGTATAGCCATTGGTCCTCTAACAGCTCTTCCATATAACAGCTCAAACGGTGAAAAACCAGTGGACTCTTGGTGAACTTGACGATAAGCAAACAACAGCGGGTTTATGTAGCGATGCCACTGTTTTGGCTGCTCATTACACAGTCTCTTCAGCATAGACTTCATCGTTCCGTTGAAGTTCTCCGTCAAACCATTACACATCGGGTGATAGGGTGTTGTTGTAAGCTGTTTAATGCCTAGTAGTCGGGTGACTTCTCTCATACATCTACTAATGCCTCTGCTACAGTCTCTGTGTCAATGTTCTTTAGTGGCACAGCCTCAGGGTAGCGAGTCGAAAAATCTACCAGTGTCAATATATACCTGTGTCCTTCTTCACTCGGTGGACTGATAGGACCAACAAGATCTATTGCTACTCTCTTAAAAGGCTTGTCTATCAGCGGCATATTCTCTAACGGTACCTTTGTCACTGATCCTTTACTTACGGTCTTCTGACACACGTCACAGGACTTGCGAAATCGAGTTACGTCACCTTGAATCCCAGGCCAATAACATGCACTCTGGATCTTGTCTGTTGTTTTCTTGATGCCTTCGTGACCGCCCATGATCGATCCGTGAGCAACTTGCATTATGGGGCGTCTCAACTTTTCAGGTACCATAACTTGTTTAAGCGGTTTACCACCGTTCACGTAAGGATGCTTGTATAAGCGGTACAGTACTCCAGATTTTTCTTCAAAGGAAATCTCCGCCTGACCCTTCACTAGCGCACCGTCTCGATCCCAGTACTTACGCAGACTCTCATCTTCTCACTGCATCTGCTTGAGCTTCTCTCTATCCACAATAGGGTTTTCACGGGTACTAGGCACCTTCAAAGTAGTGCGTTCATCCTTTTTCTTAGCTTGACTTCGGGTAGTTACTGCACAAGCCTCTTGCCAACTGGGATCTGGATTTTGTGCGCCCCTTGCATCACGTACGTTACCAATAACTAGGTCGTAGATAGGATCCGAAAGGCACTGCGCTTCTACATGACCCTCAAGATAAGGCGTATCAACATAAATTCTTGCTATAGGCACCTTCCTCGCTGTGTTGTCAAGAAGCAACATGACGTTAAAATCTCCGGTGAACTGATACTCGCCGACAACGTCCTTCTTGACTACAACTCCATTGCAAAGGGTATCTCTTAAAACGTCGACAGTCTTCTCTCCAACTCTGCCTTTTACAACTGGCATCTTACTTCTTACTCCAGTTAAGGGTTCAACACAGGCATTACTTAGCAACGGAACTTTCTTGCCACAGGCTAACAGAAGCTGATCATTTTGAATACACGACTTAACTTCCTCGGAGGTAGCGTTAAGATCTGGTGACTTAACCAAACAGCCAGTACTAACTTGGCCACGATGCACAGGGTTACCATCTTTACCTTGGCCTCCTGACTTCCGTCCACCTGATGGACAGTTCCTCGCCTCATGACCTTGCTTGCGACATAGGAAACACTTTCTTGCTAGAGCTGGGCAGTTAATTGCTTTGTGTCCGCGGGCATTACACTTGTAACACTGGAGAGCTGTTGTATCACTCTGTGCGTTCTTTTTTTCTTCCGCCTTGGACTGCATTAACGGCTTCTTGGTCGCAGAGCTAAACAAGTGCTTTCCATGAGCTTTCAAGTATTGATCGGCGATTTTCGCTATCTGGTCAAGCGTTTCCTGGGCTCTTTCACGAAGGTGAATAGCTGACTTTTTTGAACAAGAGTCAATACACTGTTCTTCCACAATTAGATCTTTTAGGCCTTCAAAAGAACGTTCAGTGTGCGACTGTTCCAACCACCGCAACAAGGGTCTCCCTAGTCGCACTATAAACTGTTCTGGGCTCTCATCGACTTCCGGCTTTGATGCTCTAAATTTACTGCGATATCCATCCTCTGTAAGGTCATATCTCTTCATCAAAGCTAGCTTTACTCGGTCATAATCTTGGGCTGCTTCCTCAGATAACCGCGAATAAACTTCTAGTGCACGTCCAGACAAAAGAGCACTAAGTTTCGAAGCCCATCCTGTCTTCTCCCATTTAGCTGACGCTGCAAATCTTTCAAATCTTTGTAAATATGCATCCAAGTCGTCCTTGCCATCGACAAATGAGGGAAGCTTGGGTGCCTTGGCCCTATCCTCTCTCACTTCAGGACGCCCTTCAGCACTCGCCGCAGCCAAACGTGCAAACTCCAACTCGTGTTCTCTTTTTGCCGCTTCAATAGCCTCTTTCTGTTTTAACAGCTCGGCTTCCATCTCCAGTTTTCTTAGTTCGCGTTCTTCTCGCCTGGTTCTCTTTCCTCGTCTTCCCTTCTTCTATCTTCTTCAAGTAATCGACGTTTCTGTTCCTTTTCTTCTTCTAATTGTCTGCGTTTGTCTTCTTTTTCTTCCTTTCCCCTTCTTCGTTCTTCTTCCAATTGTCTACGTTTTTCTTCTTTTTCTTCCTCTTCCCTCCTTCTTTCTTGTTCTAACTTTTGTTGCTTCTCTACAAACTCGAGCAGCTTTGCTCCTTCCAATCCAAATTCTTTTCCCATCTGCAAAAGCTTTTCCATTTCCATAGCAGTATTTCACAGCAAAAACACAATATACTCTCTTGTACAGTTCTTCTTACTTTGCCTGTAACTCCTTCTTGAACTGTCCTTTCCTGGTTTCTGTAGTCGGCAAACAAATAAATTCCTCTCCCGGACAGGCTCCCAATGTTACGAGTTCGAATGCTTTGAGGACAGGTAGCTTGCAAACTAAACTGAACGCAGGGTTGTCGGAACAACAACAAGAAGATTTATTCCAAAATGAACGTAGTTTCCACGAAGTAAACTCTAAACAACACGTACTCGACAAACTTACACGGCCTCCGCCAACTTGAATAAACGCTGCTTCTGTCACACTTGACGAAACACGGTTAACGCCAACTCCCTTCGCTTGTGAAAAAAAACTCCGCTTGGACTCGTCTACTTATATACTTTCACAATAAGCTTCTAGAAGTTTCTAAAATAGTAAGCAATCTAATTATAGAAAGATTACAAAACACACCGATTTAGAAACGCTTACGCGCGAACCTAAAAATAAACGAACTACGAACTCGCAAAGCCTCTAGAAAGTAACGCTGGCCACGCAATGCCATTTTTCGTAGAAGTTTGAAACAACAAGGTGTCATTAATTCCGGATGGAATTATTAATTAAAGTACCATTTCCGAAGTTCATATTTTCACTTCTTTTATTCGGTGATACAGAACTACCCAAAAAAAAAAAAAAATCCAGCTAAAGATTACAGCAAAAGAAGCAGTTGGCTCCATGTTACCTCTACTTGGAGAAAGAAGAAATCAGCCGATACGGCAATAGGAATAGGTCCTTTCAGTCGTGGTGGTTTGATCACAACCCGTTGCTCCACTAAAGTGAAAGGATGGATGCTGTGTTTTGCCGATTAAGTCTACGTAAGCCTCTAAGGCAACTCAGACAGTCTAGTACAAGTAATGGGTTCCTGGTATAGTGACTACAGATAACGTGGTTTTAGGTTTCAGACACAGCCCTTGTTTTGTTTTATAGATATTTTTAAATATCCATTTGTTTGCTGAGCAGTGTTGGAGGTAGTAATGAATGGACTCTGTACCATTGTTTCGCTTCCATTGAGCAAAGCAGTCGATGGTTTTTTGTAACTCCCGTTAGCTTTTTAGTGGGAAGACCAGGGATAGTGTACTTCCAATAAGGAATCCATGAAAATAAATATTCATGTTTGGTGATCACGTATAACTACGTATACTTTACTTAGTCTGAGCCTCTTGGATCATTAAAATGCACTGTGCTTTTGTTGAAAGGGAACCTCCACTCTTACTACAGAATGCGTTTAGACCGAAGAAATTTATGTTTACAAACACATTTGTTCTAAAGTTGTTTTTTTAAAAAAAGAGTTTATATCAAAAAAAGTTAATTTAAAAAACCCTTTTCGTACTTTAAAATTTCGCGGGCGCCGCCATCGTGAATAATTATGACTTGTTACGGTTGCCTATTGTTCTGACACAAAGAGCTTTTGCCTAACAACAATACGGCAACCGTAACAAGTTAAAATTATTCAAGATGGCGGCGCCCGCGAAATATGGAAACAAAAATAAGCGACTCTAAAACTTTGAAATTTGGAGGTTTTGGGTTGGGAGGACGCATTGGACGGGTGTAAGCCCGTTCTTTTTAGGAGGCTCTGGGGGCATGGGTGTGATGTCCCCTCCCCTCTCCCAAGTGAAAATATTTTAAAAAGAAACACCAGAAAGTTCATTTCCCAGCATTTTGGGCCTTTTAAATTTCAAGTTTTTTGTAGACGAAAACTCATAAAGGGAAACTCCACTTCAACAAAACAATTATAACTCTAAATCACAGGAAATAACTTACAGCCAAGTCAATCTAAAATATTTTCAAAGAAAGCGTTTGTATCCGAAAGAAATAAATGCAAGTCGCTTAAAATCTTTGTGCCCCCTCAGTTTTTTCGGGCCTGCTACCGCCCTGAGTGTCATGCAGCACACTTCACCAAACATGAACGAAATGGGTAGGGGTTATGTATTGGTTTAAACTAAACCTATGATTCACAAATTAAAAGCAAAACCATTTGTACGCGATTTATTTTGGTAGCCCATTGTAGTTAGGCAATCGGCAGGGGGTCCGTGACATATACCTAAATTCCCGTCTGTAAAATGTTCTTTTTGGCCGAAAACTTTGCTCATCAATTGAACTCCCCAAGCAATGGGCGGCTGTAATATAATTAAGGTCAAATTGCTCATGTAGTACTTCCCAACAAAGAGTTGATGTTTTAAACTTCCTGAACGTGAGCTACAATCGTAGCGCGATAAGATCAGTTCTTGAATACGCTTGTATGCTTTTTCATCGAAGCCTTCCTCGATATTTGTCTGAAGATCTTGAGCGTATCCAAAAACGCGCAATGCGCATTATTTTGCCAGATTATAAGTACCGAGACACACTAAAGATAGCCAACATTGCCACCTTATATGACAGACTTGAGTCACTTTCTTTAAAGCTTTTTGATGAGATCTCACATACCAATGATCATAAATTAGCTACTCTGCTTCCACCAAGGTCTAAATGTAGTTAATTGAGGAATAATAAAACATTTGATATTCCAATTTGTAAAAGAGATCGTTACAAGGAGTCTTTTATTATTAGCCATCTTCTTTGAATTAGTGTATTTCCAATTTTTCAAGTGTAGGCGGATTTTCTCTTTTAATAGTTTTATCGTTTTTATATCAGCAATATACTTAATTATTTTACTTATAGATAAATTTATTACCGTAATGTATTTTATTGCACGTAATTCAGTCGAAACACTGCAAGGTGTATATATTTTAATAAACGTTATATTGATTGATTTGATTTGATTGAGCCACGTTTGTTTTTTTGTTTTTTTTTAACCAATACCACCTGCACTTAGATGACCTCTTCCGAAAAAAATAAATCCGAGACAACACAATAAAAAGATAAATTCTGGCCGTTTTGAAGGGAAACCTCTTGGTGAATAAACGACTTTTGCTTTTGAGGTTAGTACGGTTGACAAAAAACAAGCTACCGACAGATCAACCGTTCACAAGTCTGCCACTCAATAAAAAGGAGAAGAAGCCAAGATCATTGAGCTCAGTTCCACTCATGAAAAGAAGCTGATTTAAGGCTTTTTCATGCAAGTTCGCTTGCCAGAAGTACAGCTGCTGGGCTGAAACAAGTTATATCAATGACCTCCCACACAGCTTGTTCTGAACCAAGAAAGGTAGCATCTGCTCGAGCAGTCACCACTATGTATATCCTGCGAGCGCAGTCTCGAAGCGAACAACAGGGCGAGAAAATCGTGTTCTTTCCCATTTGAGGATGCGAGGCGGTTGCCAAGAAACACTCTCGTTTCCGCCCAGATTAACTAAATTAACCGTATTACTGGCGACTAAATCACAAATTCAGGCAAAACTGATTGGCAATCAATCAACAAGGTATTTTCGAACAAATAACACGAGTTCACCACTTAATTACACAATGAGACTCATCGGCTACAATTCAGATGATGCGATCTTCGTGGTCCTTGATGGTCTTGAAATGTTTAAAAAGAGTTTCCGTGTTAGTAAATCCTCGTTTACCCCATCGATCTCCTCAAGCTTCGCAGTCTTAACTCCAAGCTTCTCACAGAAAGAAATTTGGTCGCTCATCAATGCTTGAAGTGGAGCTATCACAATCAAAAGAGGATTCCGAGGGTGCCGGCTCAGATGTTTCAGTATTGGGATTGCTAAATGAAATATGAGGGATTTTCAGTGTCCCGTCAAACGTGTCTTGATCTTTCACAAAACTTTTAAGGGCTTGTCTTTGCTCAGCTGTAGGATGGATCTGGCTCCTTTTAGTCAAAAATGCAGTCGCTTTAAAGATTTTCCTCCACGTTTGTTTTGAAGTAAACCGCGGGCTCGAGTTTGATAATCACGCATCAAAACAGGTTTGAAACCTGAATTTCTGCATCTCATTATCCAGATTAACGGATAGCGGCATTTGAAAGAAAGAACACGATTTCTGCAGTCTCCTTTCCTCGTTCTGTCGTTCGTTCGGAGACTCTGCTCGTAGGGTACACCATGTATTGTCCGCTTGTTCAAGAGTACCCTGTCAACAACACTGCAGCATTGTAACCCTTCAAAATTCACTTCACCCATCGATTTACAGTAGTTTCAGGAAAACAATAGGCTCACTGTTGATTGTATGGGCAGTGAACCTCCGCCTACTGCTGTAACGGAGTTTCTGTCTTGTTGATGCGCCAGATCACGTCACCTTTCGCCCTGCAGCCTTTGAAGTGCTCAGACATGTGCTCATTACTAGAGGTATTTCATAGAATCGACATTAGAATTCTATCGAAGAGGTTATATCAAACAACAGGAGGAGTTAATAACCTAGAATTACCCATCTGCGAGGGAATTCGTCCCATCAGTTTACGATATTATCTATTTTTCTGGCAGCCTCTTCTAGCTTTCAGAAACATTTTGGCATTGCGTTCCGTGCCCGATTCATGATTTTGCATTTAGTAGGTGCAATCTGGTTGCAGACCAATTAGAATTGTTGCGGGCATCAGACCCAATCTCAGTGTCCATTGAGTATTTGGTTGGAGTAGTATTTTAAATTTAGATAATACCGTAAACTGGTTGGGCAAGGCTAAACAACAGAGATTGACACTTGTGGGTCAGTATGGACTTCTAACGAAAGTGATGAGGGCAATGATATGTACGAGGTGATACTGATGTAAAGTTTTGTTTTTTTCGGGCGGCTTCCAATCAACCTTAATCCTTGGTTTTACCTATCACAACCTTTGTACATTTCCAGCCATACATTTTCCGACATAATTCATAATTGAATAATTTTCACCGGTTACCATAAAGACCGTTTAAAAGCTATACTTTCTTCTATCAAGACTTGTCGAGATGTAACTCGAAAACTCACCTTTACAATAACTATGCGCAGCTAAAATATGAGCATGGGCATGTTATAGTTAATGTGACGATTCGGTTATCACTAGTCCTCTTTGTAAATTGATTTGCTTTGTCGTGAAAACAAGTGACATCGTTTGACCACGACGTGGACCTTTGCTATTAAGGTGATTTCCTAGAATTAGAACTTGTCATAAAGCAATAAAACTTCGCACTCTGTTGTAACATGTCAAGGGGATGATAAAAATGTGGTAAAAAAAGGGGGGTCAACGTTTTCTTTCCATGGTACGACGCTGACGAATCATTTATGCCACTTTGACATTTGCCGAGCATCGCCAATTTTGGACAAATTTAGCTTGATTTTATAAATGTAATCCCTGGTATAAAACAGAGCTGGTACTGGTACTGTGCTAGGTGTGTATGGCGCGATAATTTACGCACTGGACTCCAAGTGGGTCTGTCAGGGGTCTGTCGACATCTTCTTA
>NC_090880.1:5915703-5933203 GCF_036669935.1 Montipora foliosa
ATGTGAGAAAATGTATGGTCGAAACTTATTCGACGTCCAGAAAAACAATTTTGGAGAGACATTTTAAGAGTCGAAAAAAGCGTTTTATTCGACTCAGTTTTATCAGAAATCGATTTGGGCAATGGAGATATATGGCAAGTTTAAGTTTTTGTTTGAATAACCGTGAAAAATGAAATAAAATTTGCTGATTAACTTCCTTGCTTGCCTAAGGTTTATTATGAAATGGTTTCAAAATATCTCAATAAAGCCTTTTCAGTCGTATTTACGTGTATAGGCTGACTTTTGGCCTATTTCTAAACTAAGATTTAAAATAATATTGGAATTATGCCTAGTGGTGATCATTGTGCTGTGTGGGGTTGTAACAACGATCGAAGGTACCCAGAGAAGCAAAAGATTATTCCTCATGTTGGAATATTAAGATTTTCCTCGCCCAGGAAAAACAATGATGTTTTGTTGTGACCAATTCAAGGTTTCCATGAGTACAAGGGTCTTTTCAAATAATTTTGTATGACATTACAGAACCTCTGAATATCCTGCAAGAACTACATAAGAAAGTGCGATTATGCGAGAACTAAAACCTCCAAGACCTGCTCCACAGATCAGATCTACAGAGAACCAGTACATGAAGATGACGTTTTTGTATTGGTCGAAGTCATAATCGAGCTTGACAAGTTTGCTTATATCCAGTGAATTTAATACTCGTAGATGGTATTTTGACAGAAGAAAAGATTTGTTTACATGTAACAGCTGTTGCATATCAGATATGAATTCCCAGTGTTATCTAAATCTATCGAAACAGAGATTGCTGTATTCTATGGAAGATGAGCATTAAAACATCTACCTCGAGGCAGAAGGTGATTGAAATGGTTTGCTTGAGGAGAATCATCGTACTACATTAAAGTGACTGGACTCTTTCAGAGTTTGTAGAAAATATAAAATAGGAAATCCTTCTAGCGCTACTTGGATCCTTTGTAGCAAGCAGTGTTTTGCTGAATGGCGACGGTGAGTAAACAAACTAAACTACGCTACCTCTTATTAACGATTTTCTCTGGAATAAGTGCATGGGAAACCAAAAGACTCAAGGTGTAGCAAATTCATTTTCTTGTATGACCAGCTGTCCTGTTAACAATCAAGGCCCACGTTAGAGTTCAAATGCATAGAGGTCATAATGTGGAAACAGCAAGTCAAATGGTGGATGCTATGTAATCCTCGGGGGGTGTACCTGGTCTTAATGTCTCCATCTGCGACAGCGTAGTCTCGCCAACATCTGCAGCTCAAGTAAACCTCGATGGAGTCAACACTGTGGCAAACGTAGAATATGGCAGCACATACATCAGCCTACGAAAGCCACACAAAAGAGGGTTAGCCGGAAAGAGGATTCCGCTATCAAAGATAACCATTTCCGCCAATTTTCAGATACCAAGGTTATCCACTGGCTCTGCAGGCAAGGAGGTGTGTGACCAGTTCTCTACTGTCAAAGTCCAGAACAGCAACCACTTCAATTGCTTCCCAACGCGCTAGGGAGGACGGATATCCCATCTACTAGTCTAGTTTCTGAAAATAGTGTGCTTTGCCCATGCCCCGAGGAAGGCTTCACAAAATCGTACTGTGTCAAAGGTTTTTGGCATTGCAGAGGCACTTGGATTGCGGCAGGCACGTCAGTGCGCTAGAAAGTACAACCACGCCCGACAAAGCTGTCCGTGTACATGCAGCGAGACTTGAAGGCCATTTCACAAGTGTGTCAGAGTTTGAAGAGGACACCCCAAATACGGATGCTCCAGCTCGACAGTCGCAATTGCTGATGGACTGGGCTCTCCAATTCGCTCAGACAAGCAGAACAAGAATCTCGGACAAGCAAAAAAGTGTACTTGACAAACAAATTCCTGATCAGAGAAACGACAGGCCAGAAGGCGAATCCAGCGCAGCCATGAGTTCAATGATTACAGCTAGAGATAGGACCAGCAAGCGTAGACTCTCTACGCGTAGACTCTCCACACCTCCCCCCAATTTCGATGATGAAAAAATGGCGGGCTTCAATTTGCGCGCGGACCTCAACCAAAAATCTCAACAAACATTGTCTCCTCCAAATTTTCAATTTAGTAATCGTGGCCGCACTTAAAAACATTTCCTATAGATGATGCCGTGTTTATTGTAAAATATGTAGAATTTTCATGATCCGAAACAGGACGACGGCGCGCCTTTGAAGTTTGGCAAGGCTTGACAAAATTTGGTCTGTCTCTAAAAGGATGAACGGGAGATGTGGAACGGGAAACGGGGAATCTCTAATATGATGAATCTCTAAAATAGGGGAATTTCTAAAAGGGGAAATCTAAAATATGGAATCACTAAAAGGGGGAATCTCTAAAATAGCGAATCTCTTAAAGGGGGAATCTCTAAAATCGGGAATTTCTAAAATGGGGAAGAGGGGGAATCTCTAACATCTTTTCAACTCCGAAGAATGTGTGACAGTCATCAATCACCGGGCAGGAAATAAATGGTTTTCAGGTAGCTCTGCGTTAAAACACTAGAAAATCTATTAGCAGCTGGCAACTTCTTACTGCTTTCGCAAGCCTTACATACAGGATATTTATTTAAATAATGTATGTATCCATAAAACGACGCAGCAGTGAAGGTTGTGAACAAGCCTTATTAGGCCTTAGCGATCGGCTCCGCGGAACCTCTGCGGAGGACAAAGTGTTCAGTAGCAGTAGTAGTAGTAGTACATCTACATCTACATGTTCCAGCACTCGGCAAATTCCCTTTTTGACTTGTGGCTGTTTCTGCTTAGGTGGCCTCATACATCACAAGACTTTTTAGAGACATCACCGCCAAGCCGGCCACTTCTGCTGGAGAGAACAGGACAGCCACAACACCGGGGACTTTATCCCCTACTCTTCTCGAATAGTATCTCAATTACAATCATATGTAAAAATTAAAATAACTATAAAAAAACTGATTTACAAGATCGCCGAGCGGGAAATTAAGCTGCCCAATTGATCTAATCGTCCTGATACTTTCAGGAAGAGAATTCCATAGTAAGGCACCGCTTTAGATAAAGCTACGTTTCAAATAGTTAGAACGCGGCTTGGGTATTTTAAGTTGAACTTACGGAAAGAATCCCGCAAGTCATAGTCTGTGTGTCGCTCACTGAATAATTCCTGCCAAGTACACTGGAGCTAACCCGTTGAAGGACTTAAACATCATTATAGCTTTATGCTTTCTTCGTCTTAATGATAGCTGGTCCCACTTCAATGTTTCAAGAAGCAGGCTTGAATTTACCTCGCAGTTGGCTTACAGAATAATCCTTGCCACTCGGTTTCGCAATTTTTGTAGTTTCTCACATAGATAAGAACTCAATTCATCCCAAATGGTGGCACAGCAATCGAAATAAGGTTGGATTAAAGAGCTATATATATTTGTGCTGCAGTGGATTGACAAATGAGGGACCTAGTGCGCTTCAGAGCACCGATTTTCGAGGATATCTTTGTGATGTGATTGGACCATGAAATTCGATCATCAATAATGAAACTTAATGATTTGGCATGCTCAACCCTACTGATTGGTTGGTTGTCTAATTGAATATTACGTTCATTACAATTCTCTGCGAGGAACTTCTGACGAGAACTAACCACCATAAAGTCAGTGCAACATTGTTTTGGAAGTGATGGTGGTTGAAAGTTTTATAAAACGCGTGTCTCAATCGTGCGATGAATACCAGTTCCATCGTAGCAGATTTTAAGGGTCATGAAGACCAGAGAATGATCGCTGATAGCGAGATGATCTACACCAGAGTTAGATATTTTTTGGGCGAGCTAGTTATACAGAGATAAATCAACGTTGTAGAGGTGGGTGTAATTCTAGTCGGTTCGGAGATCAATCTACTCAGTCCATATATATCAAGTATGTTGGTTAAATGTGGATGAGTTATGATTATTTGATCCGTTAAGCATATTACAGTATAGATCACCCAGAAGGTAAAAGTCTTCCTTCTCAGGGTCCACTTTTTCGACCAGAGACTCAAATTGCCGAAAAACATCTTGGAGAGAGTTTGGAGGCTTATACCACGTACTAACAAAGAAAGTCTGGAGGGGGTCTGATAATTTCGATGATAACACATTCAAGTTGGCCATCACATAAATCGTCGCGGATCTTGTAATTTATGTTATTCCGTAAATACATGCAAACACCACCCCCACTTCGGCCATTAACAGAGCGATGTTTCCTAATAACCTCAATTCCTGGCAAATTTATTTCATTATCTTTGACTGAATAATAATAGTAATGATAATGATAATGATAATTTATCCATTTCTAGTGCGCATCATAACATGACTATGATCAGATGCGCATTCTTAAGTTATAAATACGAGAAATAATAGATAAATATCTAACTAAAAATATGGCAAGGACTGCTAATACATTAAAAATCTATATACAATATGGTAAAAACTAGTTGATAAATAATTAGCGAAAGTATTATTAAAATCTCTGTTAAGTATACGCATGTCTAAACAGAAAGGTCTTAATAAAAGCTTTAAAACTGTTTACACAAGTGATTGAGCAAAGCTCACTAGGCAGAGAGTTCCACAATGACGGCGCTGCGACGGCGAATGCCCGATCTCCTAACGTGGCCTTAGATTTCACTGATGGCATAGCTAGGAGTAAAGTATAAGAACCCCTAAGATTATAGCATGATGTCTTGACACTTATTAAGAACTGTAGATACTGAGGCGCGAGGACGTGTAACGCCTTAAACGTGAAGAGAAGTACCTTGAAGTTGATGAGTGCCCTCATAGGCAACCAATGCAAATCGCGCATTAATGCAATTGGTGTAATATAACAAAACCTAGGCGCATTACATACCAGCCTAGCAGAAGAATTCAGAACTCTCTGAATTTTCGCAAGCTGGTTGTTTGGCAGCCCATACAATAGGCTATTGCATTAATCGATGCGGGACGTTATGAAAGCATGGACTAACGTCCCCGTAGTTTCTTGAGATAACTACTTGAGTGTGCGTCGAATATTACACAGGTGGTAAAATGCAACAGAACAAAGTTTACTGATATGGCAAGACGTACTGAGCTGTGAATCGAACCATGATCCGAGGTTTCTAACTACCGGAACAAGACTCATATTAGCAGAGCCCACCGCTCACCACTCTGTTTTGTCGTCATTTTACATTAGATTGTCCGATATCATCCAGCTCCTGACATCACTGATGCAGTGAATCATAGACTTTAGAGCAGCGTCCGCTTCCGCAGATTGGTTTGGGCTGAAGGAAACGCACAGCTGCGTATCATCAGCATAGCAATGAACTCGTGGCAGGTGACGCTCCACAATGTAAAATAGCTTGCGTTTATGTATGATGAAGAGCAGCGGGTGTAAGCAAGATCCTAAAGGGACGCCTTGACACAGGGGGAACTTCTTGAAAAGACCACCATTGACATACACTTGCTGGAACCGGTCAGATAAATACTACCTGAACCAAGAAAGCGCATTGTCCGTTACTACACATTCAGACTCGACACTGAATCAACTTATCACGGTGTATCGTGTCAAATGCTGCACTTAAATCCAATAAAACAGCCAGGGTGACATGTTGCTGATTCATTGACATCAGGATGTCATTATTTACTTTAAGCAAAGCTCTCTCCGTGCTGTGTAGAGACTCGTACGCAGATTGCAACAGGGAATGGCGCTGGGTGACTGTCAGATTCTCAGTGAACTGATGCACACTCGCCCTTTCTGAGAGCTTGGATATTTATAAGCGAGATTGCTCACTGGACGGAAATTCTGATTGGCAATGTCCAAGTTATGCTTCTTAAGAAAAGACAAGACAAGCGCCTCTTACCAGGTCCCAGCAAACTGGCCAGTCTCAAAAGAAAGATTGAGTAACTTGGTTATGACTGGCAGCAAAATGTCCAACGACTGAACAACAATCGACGTTGGGACCGGGTCAAGCTGGCATGATTTTTTTTTAGGCGCCTTGTCAATGAGCATGCGCACTTGATCTTGCGTCAGGGACTTGAAGCTGGTAAACCGTCCATGGGAGCATGAGCTATGCTCATCCGCGTGAGGAGGCGATTGAGACTGCGCTGACAGGTCAGCTAGTGACCTATTTGTCCTCTCAATGTTCTGTACAAAGAAGTTGCCAAAATTATTGGCAAGCTGGTCAGGGTCGCCTGGAGGGAAAGAAACTTCCTTAGCATCACACAGCAAGGCCTTAGTAGATTGGAATAGCTTCCTCTGGTGAGAGCTGTATTCTTAAATGTTACTGGTGTAATATTTACAACAATCTTGATTCATGATTCTTAAATGTTACTGGTGTAATATTCACAACAGTCTTGATTCATGATGAGTGTTGCATGGTTTTTCTTCGCCTTAAAAACACTAAGGTCATGTGCAGATTTAGACTTTCGCCAGATCCTCTCGGCTTTTCGTCTAGCCCGTATGGCAGCCTTCATCTGCCTGTTAAACCAGCGAACACGTTTGCTGTTGACGAAAGTTTAAGTTTTCAGAGGTGCGTGTTTGTCAAGAATGGTCTAGAGAGTGGAGTTGCAGCAGCTGGCCATTTCATCCACATCTGTGAGTTCCTTGGTACAAAGATCAGAATCCCCGAGATCAGCACGCAATGCATCTATGTGAATAGCCTTCAGCTGTCTGTAATTGATATTCGTCACAACAGCTGCCGGTTTTACAGAGTCCAAGAGACAAAGTACTGCAGCATGGTCAGATATGAACCGGTCAATGACTGGCGCACTCTTGATGACATCATACAAAAACGCATTAGTGTGTTCACAGGCCAACATCAGTGGCGATTTCGCTTCAAATTGTAAGAAATTCAGTGGCGACAAAAAAAAATATTTCTTAGGTTACTGAGGGATGTAGCGTCCCTTTATGTTTTAATGGATTAGTTTCAGTCGGCCTTCGCGAGCTAACAGATCAGCCTTGCAAATTAGGAATTTAAAATTCTTTGCAATGAACACCGCTCGACTTTTTGCTGTGTTAAACTAGTCGATTTTTTTACACTTACGATCCGCAGGCATCTTATGAGGTAGGGCAACAATTGATTTAATTGGCTGTCTGCCACCGTTCACTCGCACACAGACACAGAAAGGGGAAATCTGAGCAGTGGATGACGAAAAGCATCAAAAACCAACCAAAGAAGTGCTAAATTCTCCCAAAGATGCTCGAGATGTCGGGATAACCATGCAAAATATATTTTCGCGACAGGCAATGTTTTGTTTTTTCCTCAGCCGACTTGATGTTAAGTCAACATGGCTGAATTTAAGTTTCCCTTGGCTTTCAATTTGCCAGTAAAAGGAAAAAGCTTGACGGATTCGCTGGTTTGCCGAAGTTTCGGTGGAAAGATCTCGTCGGCCAAGACGTGATAGAAGCCGGAGACCTTTGGAGCGGTGTTTGTGACTAAGTATCAAGCTAAAGAAAAGCCAGCTGTAAATGTTATTGTGAAAAAGCTTTTTAGTACAGCTCAGCACCTTTACGGCAACGTTCATCAAGGAGGAACACGATTTTAATAGCTGACATTTCTGTGCGAATAGTAGTTCAACAATTGCACTGTAAAAACGGATGCTTGTCATTACATTCAACAGATCAAATCTCTCTTAATTTTCCCCGTCTCGGAGATTGCCCCTTTTACAGATTGCCCGTTTTAGAGATTCCCCACTTTAGAGATTCCCCTTTAAAGATTCCCCATGTTAGCAATTCCCCCTTTTAGAGATTCCCTATATTTGTAATTGCCCCTTTGAGAGATTCCCTATTTTAGTACTTTTCCCTGTTAGCCATAAATTGGCTATTTAAACTTTACGGTTCCTGCTCATTTCTCGTGCTAACATGAATGCACCAATCACTTTATTTCAGGGTTCCCCAGAGCTCTCAGACTCTCACTCAGTCAAGAGAAGAGCTCTGGGGTCGATATTGCCAAATGACGACAATTGTTTTCGCGAAAGAAACAAAACTTTGCCCAGTGCTTACGGGCCCATAATTCCCAAACTCGGTCGCATTTTGAAATTCATTAAAACCTTAGTATAAACTGAAAATGAGGGTAGGTTAGGTTTTGAGCTGTGGCCACGGTTTGTTGATTTTGCTCGATTTTTTCTGTGCATTCGCTCTCAAGATCTAAAGCGCTGCTATCTCGGAGATTTGTGTCACAAGGCGTGTGCACCAAAAGCACAATTGTTTTTTCTCTGATAAAGAGACAGTATGCTGCAAAAGCAATACAGAAAACTGAGTGAGATAAGTTCAACAAAGGACTGCACGTCGTGTAAAAGGCGCCGACGCTCACCTTTCAAGCAAACAAACTGTTGCCGCATTTCGGGACAAGAACCTGCTTTGTGAAAACTTGGTCATTTCAACTGAATATAACAAATTTTCTTATCGTATTTGTAGGAGACGCTGAAGTGGTGGAAACTTTGCTAACTGTACCCAAATTTCACGATTAATCGTAGCGAAAGCCAATTTTATCTTTAACCTTCTTTTGGTGTTTCTTTTTTTCACTCACTCTCTCATGGTCATTCCAACTAATACTTTCATTACCTTATTTTATTTATAGAGGTGTCTTTCTCAACTCATCAGATGTTGGAGTGGGTAAAAAAAAAAAAAACTTTCCGAGCAACAAATTTGCGATTTGTTGTGCTACTTAATTAAAACTGAGTTACTTGCACACAAAATTTCATCTTCCAGTTCCTAAGTCTGCCAGGTGGTACAACGACTTTTTGTTAGAAAGTCTGTTTACCTCCCCGTAACAACATTGGCTCGCCTATCTTACAAAACCAGCCCTTTGCAAGTGCTCATCAAGAATGTTCCTGTTAAAAAGGTATACTTTAAGGCCTACTCGTGCGTTTACTTGTTAGACTTCCGTCGTTAGGCATGTGCGGAAACTAGAAAGTATACGTGCAACTTGTCGCTCGTAAAAAGAGACAGCAAACCAGAGGTACAGAAAACGGAGAAAACAAGTTGCACAGAGCACTGCACCCGCGTTTAAAACCCGCCCACGCAAACCTTTCAAATAAACTGCTGTCATATTTCGAGACAAAAATCTGCTTTTTGAAAACTTGGTCATTTCAACTGGTAAAAAAAAAAAAAATTCGTATGGTATTTGTAAGAATTTTCTGAACTCACAAAGATGCTGAAATGGTGGAAAACCTTGCTGGCAACAAATTGATCGGAGTTGTTGTACTTGTCAGAAGAAAGGTGTTCACACAACAGTTTATCGTTGTTGTCCTGAAAGGCTGCCAGGTTAAACGAAAAGCATGGAAGTGTAACCAAACACGACAGCGCGCACTCAATACTTTCTTCAACGAGAATTTTACGGAGAGCTCCGATATTTAGGTAAGCGAATTTGTCCCGAATGAAGTTTGCATAACGGACACTTGGAGTAGGTTCTCCGCCACTGACTTCCTTGAGCGCCAAAGTATCTGAAAAACAGATGTAAACTATCAGAAAGAGCCAAAATAGCAATTTCAATTCATGAAAATTGAACAGAATTAGTCACGAACGGCTGAGAGAGAAAGAGAAGAGGAAAATTATCATAATACCTGTAGTAGCACCTTTAACAAGTGCATATGAAAGGAGAATTGGCAGAGATAGGCAAACGGCTTTCGGAAATATTTTGAAGCCAACGGTATCCATTTTCTTGGCTTTCAACACTTTCTGAAACAGCTTTTCTTGATGAGCATGAGCTCATATCATAGTCATCAGTCTGAATCGATCGAGAAATGAGACCACAACTGGCTTAAAAGACGTGCTAGCGATATTTGAGGATGCAAGTGCTGTCAACTGGGGGGCATCCGTTTTTGAAGTAATTACTGGGTTGTCATATGGCAATCCAGTCGATTTTTCTTTTTCTTATTTGTTTCCTGTGTCGGAAATCGGAACATTTGTGCAATAGGGTCTTCCCTGTCACTCCCCTGCCAAGTATTGTCTTTGTGCAGTGAAAGATATACATCCCAGATGTATATTTTTCACCACCTGGAAAGCGACGAGTAATGGTCTTCGACAACAATTGCATCTTTCGCCGTTGGATATCAAAGTAACATTTGTTTCTAAAATTTTACTAACTGTCGTGTTATTTACATCACTGAAACCAAATGGCAAATTCTGTATGAGTTTAACAGAAGCTGAAGGAATCTGACGCCTTAGATGCATCAGTGTTTACTGAAGTCGCATTTCAGTTGTCCGACTGTTTACATTTATTTTGGACTCAACTCTGCACAGTCATCAGGTAAAAAAAAAATTGTAATAATAAGTGGTAATGTGACAGTTAAGAAATATTTGAAAGAAAGCTTGCTGTCTATTTTGTGCTTCATTATTCACGGAAAAGATTCTTCAGAAAATGGTTTGCTCCTGAACTGTAAAACTGAAATTTATTTAATATCATATGGTTCCATTGACAAGGATTGTGTTTCTTGTTCGCACACATGCAATTGAAATAGGAAAGGCTTTTTTGCCTCTAATAGAAAATATTTTGTTTGTTTCAATAAATTTTACGCTGTGGAAGGTTTTTTTGAGATATGTTCGTCCAAATGAACGGCCAAAAATAAAGATTTTTTCAACGATCTTTCAGTGCAATATTGGTTGCTTCTGCAGGTACCGGAGCAAAGATTACGTAAAACAAAAGAAACAAAAAAACGGAAAACAATACAACGCAAATAAAGACTAATCCCAAGTGACCAAGAAATACAATGCTTTCCGGTACCCATTTGTTCTTTTTAACCATAATATTCGGAACAGAAATGACAACACACTCCTTTTCCTCGTCGGAAGCTTTTCTGAGACCTTGAATTTGACTAATCCATGTCGCACAAACAACTGATTATGGTAGATACTAAAGTCCCTAATGACTATTGTTTAATTAAAGAAACGACACAACAATGATAAATAACAATAGTCGGCACTTGTTTAAGGAGCTATACCGAAAACTCGTGCTTCGTGCCTCATCGGGGTATCCAGACACCGAGAAACAGATGAAAGCACGAGGCCGAAGGCTGAGTGCTTTTATTGTTTTGAGCACTCGCACTCGGCCTTCTTAAAAATAATGACCTCACGCTTCGGGCTCGATCATTATTTTTAAGAAGGCCTCGGGGCTCGGGCATTATCCTTTACATAATTTCAAACACGGATGCAAATTTTCTTAATCTGCGTATTGATAAAGCAAGAAAAACACATGACGATAAACAACTTTATTTAATCACACATATTACAAAACAATCTTTAAACCTAAATTATTTACGTTAAATGTAACGGTACAGTTATTAAACTCCCCAAAACAAAAAGGGCCATAATTTTTCTAAATTTAAATTTTCTCTCAATGGTGGCGACCTCGTCTTTTGGGTCACTTTTGCTGTACACTTTGCGAACTAATTGGCACTATCGTTAGAAATTCCCAGTTCTAAGGCGCACTAATTTACTATCTACCCCTGCATTTATAACAGGCTAGACGCACACGTTACCTCTGAATAGCGCTGGCCACACACTTTTCCTCTTCTTCGCTACTTTTAGGAGGTCTAAATATGCACTCTGGCATTTGCTTTGCGAAGCAACGTGTTCGCTCAGAACTGAAAATTAGGTGATAGGATCAAATTTCACGTCTCAAATAAAATATTTGAATTGAGAAAACTTATTCAAATGATAATTTAAAGTAATTTTCTTTGTTGGAGAAGCAATTTCAAAAACTTGTGCTCCGGGTTTCATCAGCTTTCCAAACGCTCGAAAACAATAAACCATTCGGCCTCGTCGTTCAAATGTTTCTCGCTGTTAGGAAACCTGATGAAACCCTCGCACTCGTTTTGAAATAGTACATCGCAACGCACACAACAAATTTAGTCGCATATTACCTCTTCGTCGAATTCTCATTAATATTTTGTTAACTGTGATGCTATGTACAACAATGAAACCAAACGGCAAATTCTCTGGTAACGTTTTCGGGTTGGATATCACAAAAGGAATCGAACACCTTGAGTGGATGTGTGCTTAATATTTTCTGGCGATTTATAATTCTATTTATTTCTACTCAACCCTGCACAGTCTTAAGGTGAAAAAAAACAAATTGAAATTTGACCAATTATTGTTAGTCAAGAATTATTTGAAAGAAAGCTTGTTTTCCATTTTTGCTTTATTATTAAAAGAAATGGTTCTTCAGTGACCGGTTTGATCAACAGTGTTCCAGAGAAGTGTCCGGTCTCGGGTCTATAACCCGATAAAAAAGGATTCGCTCCCCGACAGATGAAATATAAATCATATATTCAGTTAAATATTACAACAAAATTAAAAACCAAAAGACGTAAGTTTCTTGTCTGAAAAGTACGTTGTTTAACTCTAAAAGCGACGAACGATGTAACAGTCCTCATTCATTATAAACAAGAACTTTGACAAAAGGTGATCACGTGCACCTGTATGGCTGCCTAGCACGTGATTGATGTCTTCTTTTTGACAGAACATCGTGTCCTTCCCCAGGAATTTTAGTGATTTTATGTTTTCTTTTTCTGGCTTTTGCATTGCTTTTTACTGTTACCGTGTAGCATGAAAATTTTGCGGGACTTTTATTTTGCAGATTGGCGATTTTTTTGAGGTTTGCGGGAACAAATTTTTGCGGCGCAAATTCGGACTGAAATTTCCGCTGGGAACAAATTTTTGCAGTTTTCTTTTCAAGCAGCAAGACTATTTTCAACTTCTATTACTTTTTAGTAAAAACCCTTGAATCATCGAGAACGTGGAAAAAATGTGGGATTCTGGGGGACTTAGGAAATGGTTACCGTGACCTTTCGGTTGACTGCTTTGAGTTCATTTGTCATGCCTTTCATCGTTTCATTTTGTTTGTAGCAAGCTCCAATTGCTTTTTTTCAATGCAAATATCAAAATAAACGATTTTTTTGGATTAAAAGCCATTTTTAGTTATATCAAGGGGAGTAAATTTCTACGGTTTTTACTTTTGCTGGTGTTTTTTTCCGCTGGAAATTTTTTTTGCGGATCAAGTCCATCCGCAAAATCCGCAAAATTAAGCCCCTCGAAATAAAAGTGCTACGCCGTAACTGCCGGGTTTTGCAATACCATTTGGTGCGAACCAAAACCAAAAAAGACTATTTGTTGCAAACGTAAAACTCCCCCAAAAATTTGACCTGTCATTAGATTAGACTGAAAAGAAAAGAAATTATAAATCGGAAACAACATGTTCAGTCCTTCCTTAGTGTGTGGCATAAACGTTTGCTTAGTACAACTCTAGACATGCATGACATGCATGACATGCAGGAAAACGTCCGTCAGAGTAATTTGCAGTTTGTTTTTTTGCAGACAATTTCACTTAAAAAAACTATAACTACATCAGAAACGAAATGATTCTGAGAAAAAGACAACCTTTATCGAGGCGATTTGTCATAATTTTGAAAAACGTCTGGTCGACTCTTTTCAAGATTACCCAAATGTAACCCGTCTCAATTCAATGTCCATCCATGCTGCTCTTTCCTTTTGCAGTATTTCTTTCATGTTGTCCAACAGTTTTAAGTGGTTAATGCAATGTTTCATTCTACTTTTTGGGCATTTTGGAAAAAAAAGAAAAAAAAAGAAAGCATTTTATTAAGTGCCTATTTAAGGTCACTGTAAACTGAAATTAACAATTAACGCAAATCAAGTAAAATGATCAGGAGAGGGGAAAACCAGAGTACCTGCCCGGAGAAAAACCTCTCGGTGCAGAGTAGAGAACCAGGAAACTCAACCCACATATGACGAATCGATCCCTGAGCCACATTCGTGGGAAGCGAGTGCGCCATCCCTGCACCACAAATTATGGAATTATATTATTTTGAGTGACATAGCCCCTTTAAAGAAGAAACGAGTGAATTTCACTCAAGAGTGTGTTTTGTTATCTTTGAACTGAATTTATTACCAAAGCTAAATAAAGTAAAATACCTCTGAAACTGGCCTCTGTTGTGGAAGATAGCGCATAAGCGCGATATAGCATTGTCTTTAATAAAGAATCTTTATAGCGTTTATCAGTGTGACTATGAAAATATAAGAGCAAGCTAGTATTGGTTGACTTTCTATAGACTTGAGTTTCGAGCTTTGTTCCGTTCTTGATGATTTCAATGCCGATGGAAGGGCCCAGGGGGGGGGGGGGGGGGGGGACTTTAGGAATTTCTGGGTAGAAATATGTGCCGCTTGGACCCTGGAACCCTTAGCCTATACCAGAGCTAGTTCAGCTGAATTTTGCTACCCTATACTAGATTAAACTCCCACTGATTTCCGTCTAAATTCCGATTCTTGACGATTATTAATACCCAGAGGTGTTTCATGATTGCCGTTAATTGACACTGTTAATGTGCACGTGAATATTTGTTTTATGTTTTTCTAGTTGGAAGACTCTGCACAGTTGAGATCAAATAAATGCCAATAGCGAGACAACAGAGATCACAGATTCACCTAAGGTGTTCGATTCCTTTCCTGTCTTTGTTAAACCCATAAGTTACCAGAGAATTTTCCATTTGTTTTCAGTGTTGTACATAACACCACACTTCCTAAAATGTTACAAATACAGCTCACTTTATTTACGGCTCGACGGCCGAAAGATTGTTTTCGAAGTCCATTGCTCGTCCCTTTTAAGATTCCAGATGTTTATTTTTCCCGCCTTGTTTATCCAGTTGACGTTCCATTCTTGAGCTCCGTAAGGGTATATTTTGTTTACGGATCCACTCAAACGCCATTTGCGTTTCAATGACTTTGACGCCATTGCAGTTTAATTAAATAGTTTTCCTTGTCCACCAGAGAAAGCTACGCATCTGTACTACCCCTTGAGACCTTAAAAATACGCGCAGAAGACCGTAGTCCCAGTAAATCAGGTAAGTATCAAAAACGCAGCGTAATGAAATTTCAGAAAGCAAATTAGAAATTTTAATCGGTGCAAAAAAGTGTTGATGTCATACATCAAATTTAAAATTTTCTCATAATATAGGGATTTGAGCGGTAGAAATTTTCCTTTAAAGAAAAGAGGAATTGCATGCTCCCTTGCTTGAGAAAAATGAATAAGATGGAGTGCACGTTCTTGTAGGACAAGAACTTTATTTAGCAAGGTTTCAGATGCATTTCCCTAAGAAGTTAATCCATAAGTCATATAAGGTGCAATGAGGGACTTGTAAATATTAAGAAGAGTTTGATTAGGAACATAATTAACAATATGTCTTAACTTCGCAATTAAACCGACAGTTTTGCTTATTTTTGTTGTAAGGGCATGAATATGGTCTTTCCAACTTATATTTTCATCAATCAATAACCCAAGAAATTTAATGCAGTTCTTATGTTCAAGAATAACATTCTTATTTTGTTCATTATCAAAAATATTAATTTGGGGCAGGTAATTAAACTTTTTTTGGTGTGGGCGAAAAATAACAAAGCTTGTTTTCTTTATGTTAAGTGTAAGTTTATTTGAGGTTAACCAATTAAATAAGTTGTTCAATTCAGCATTTACAATTATTTCCAATGTCTTGAGATTTTCGTGAAAATAAAGGACATTAGTATCATCCGCAAAAAGGAAAAATTTAAGTTTTCTGGAGCAATATGCTGAATGTCGTTAACGTATAACAAAAAAAGGAGCGGCCCTAAAACGGACCCTTGGGGTACACCACAATTAACCACTTCTTTTTCCGAAATGTAAGAGTTAACTCGGTTGTTTGAGTACGACTTGTTAAATAAGAGGAAAACCAATGATTAACAATTCCGCGAAAGCCGTAATAATTAAGTTTATCAAGTAAAACTTATGGTCGACAGTATCAAAAGCTTTCTTACGGTCGATGAACACCCCACAGGAAAAAAGTCTTCTGTCCATATTGGTACGGATGGTTTCTACCATGTCGAGTATAGCATGCTCACTCGCGGCAGTTTCATGAGTGTGCTTGACGAAAACCGTATTGAAGATAATAGCTGATGTTTTTCTATGAAAACCTTCATTCTGTTGTACATAATTTTCTCGAAAATTCTATTAAAGTTTGAAATAATGAGATTGGTCTACAATTGCAGGCAACAGTTTCGTCATCTGCTTTGTAGGTTGGTATAATTTTGGACATTTTCAATTTAGAATGGTATTCACCGAGACTAACAGACTTGTTGAGAAAACTTGCAAGGACAGGAGATATTATATCACAAAAGGCCATGTGATTTATTATTCGGAATGGACAAAATTTCAAGTTTCACTTCATGCGAAGTAACGGGCTTAAAGAAGAATGAAGTATCTGGTGATTTGGAATTACCTTGACAATCCATATGAGTGCCCAGCTTGAGGCATTTTAGTTGCTAAATTATTACCAAGAGATGAAAAATACTTATTTATAATGTTGGGTATACGAGATGGGTCATCGACAATGCTGTTATTAATTTGTGGATCCTTAAGTTTATTGATTAGTTTAAGACTTCTCTTCCGACGATTTAGTAGCGAATTTATAGCTTGCCACGTTTTCCGCAAATCATTCAAGTTGTTCTTGAAAAGTTCATGATAATAACTTTTCTTACTTAAGCGAATCAGAGTACAAATTTTGTTTCTGTAATATTTATATTTCTCAAAATCACCGGATTGATACACTCTATTTTTTGTTTGGATTGAAATTCGTTATCGCTTGGTTAACCATGGCTTTGAAAATTGTTTGATCTTTGCTTAGAGAAAGTTATAATTGGAGCATGTTTATTTACAATTTTATCAATTGTTTTATAGAACGATGTGAATATCTCATCTATGTTTGTACCTGGTCTTTCTATGATTAAATTCCAATCAATTGGGGGCAAGTTCATCATTAAAGGCGTCAGAACAAAAATGCGAGAAATCACTCCTCTTGATTTGCCTTTGTTTGATTCTATCTATTGTCGATGACAGGATATAAAACTGCGAAAAATGGTCGCTAACATCAGTAATAAGGTTGCCACTTACAACAACCTGATCCGGATTATTGACAAAAATATTGTCAATAAAGCTGGCTAAAGTTATGTGAACATGCGTTGGTTTATCAATTGTCAGAGTAAGATAACAACTTTGTAAGGCCAATAGGAATTCATGACTGTAATGACAAGTTTCCATTCTTTGCAGACAGTAGGCATAAATTCTTACCTGAAGCAGAATATTTCTCTACTGCCTCCTCAATATATTTAAGAAAATTCTCTGGTGAAATGTGTTGTCGATATACGATACCACAAATCACATTTTTCTTTTTAGGAAAGCGAATTTCAATCCATAATGCTTGAAAAGATTCATTCGAAGTTGTTTCTAGAATTATGTAATCAAGGGTTCCGTCAATAAACAGGCCAGCACCTCCACAAGCTAGGGGTGTTAGAGCATGTTCAAAGACGTATCCAGGAATGCTTGGTAAGTCTGCAGACTCATTAGAATTGGTACTTTTTGTTTCTGTAACTCCTATTATATTAAAATTAATGTTAAATTTATGTAATAGTGTGTTACCAGAGTTTTTGAGCATTTCGTCGAAGACTTCTACCATGAATATTATTATGGAAT
>NC_090880.1:5945703-5950703 GCF_036669935.1 Montipora foliosa
AGACTTGAAGGTTTTTTTAAAATCTTTTTAATTTTTTTTTTATTTGCGGCAACGTTCATTGAAACAGCTGTATGTAACCAGTGTTTGTTCAGCAAGCGCAAGAAAGTCAACCGCCATCAATCAAGTTACTGCAGAGTTGTTTAGCAAGATGGGTCTGGAATTTTTTCTTTCCTTATAGTGACTGTTAAAAGCAATAACTTAGTTTCTCTTCCGCAGATTCTTAGTGGTGCGCATGCATTGCATCGATCAGGTCTAAGATTTACAGGAAATAGCGGAAGAAACAACGGGATTCATCTTCGTAGGAGTTTTCTTTTGTGGATAGACACTACCATTCTCACAATAATATGCAGATACTAAGAACAGGCTTTACTATCATGTCAATATCTAGCTGTCACTGGTACCCCGTAATGGTCCATTCATCTCGTGTGTATAACTGCATAACACTGATCAGAAGAGCAATGATGCGAAAAAGGGATTTCTGGCTCTGATATGCACTTAAAGACCCTTTAAAACACTTGACTCAAGCTCGCTCTTTCCAAACTACTACACCGTGTTGAGAACCAATTCAAAAGTCGTAAGTTCTTAAGAGTTAAAACCGGTTACAGCAAAACTAAGAAATTCAAACGTTTCTTACCCCAAGCAATTGTATACTCATTGACTCAATACCGTGACGGCTCGTTGGTGATACAACGAATGAACTTGATATTGGCCGTCAGCAAGGAAGCGAAAACTCCATTTTACATGAGATGGTAGTTCGCTGATGAGGAACTGGACCAGTTCGGGAATAAAACTGTTCTTTAATTTGGCCTTTTCGTCTTGCGATCCTGTTAGTTTTAAACAGTCATTAGGGAGCTTGAGCTACAACGATGGGAACTCCGACAAAAAATCTCGCTTAAAAAACCGAGATTTAAATTTCTTTTCCCATTTTGGCGGTTCTTGCGATCCAATAAGTTGTCTCCTTTGCAGAAATAGTTACAAACCGAACATTTAACTTTAAAATTCGCCGTCCAGGTTTACGTTCTCCCGAGAACTCAGAATTTGCTTATTTCACGTCGTAGTTTGCTGACGACGGCTACGAAATGTAAAAAATGTAAAACGCGAGTGCTGGGCCATTGTATTGCTAGTTAAACCTTTTGCTTAAACTCCCTAATAATTTCACAACAACAGTTGCCCACTTTTGAGCATGATCTTCGTACGAAATATGAAACACAAATAGACGAGACCTTTGACGTTTTAGTCAGAAGTGCTGAAAAATCTTTGGTGACTGGTCTTGAAAAACATTTGAAAGGCAAGAAAAAAAATTTGCGCAGCTTTGACCGGTAATAAAGCTCCCGGTACAAAGCTATGTTTGACACTTTCATTGCTGATGACTCCTAGCCGCGCACAATTCACCTTTCTATGAACAAAGACTTGCTTAATTTATTTCGGAATACTCTCTCGTTCCTTGTTTGTGCTTTCTTCCTGTGCGCAAAAGTCATGCTATAAAAGAGTGGTTTTCAACTGCGGCTTGGAAATAATAACGCAACTGAGCTTTGCAATTGGCCCAAACTATCTCGCGCCACTTCCTCAACCTATCGGAAGTAAAACTCAAACGCGATCTCCGACAACACACGATAACAGTGTGCGTTCTTTCTTCCGCAACAAATTTATGTTTCGCCATGGTCGCTGAGTATTTGCAAGTGTTCAAAGGCCTCATACTCCCGGCTTCATGTGTACCAAAATATTCCACCAGCTTTTGTAATATAAACATCGTTATGAACATTTACAATTAGTGCGCGTAGAAGCGAAATTATACTAGGAGTGATCACAGATTCTCTACCAAAAATAATCTTTTTTTGGGCAAAAAACTCATAGGTGCGTGTCAGAGAACGTTCGGTAAACACGTGACGCTCTCAGGAATTGTACAGAAGTAAAGTAAATGGTCGACAGCAGACCTTCCATAAGTATAGGTCTCCAGTCGTTGGCGGAGCTTCGCAAAGCACTATATCGAGCATTCAATCGACTCGTTGTTTACATGGCACAGAAAGTGGCGCTGCGTTGCTGCTATTCAGCGTTAGCCAGTATAATCCCCTTAGTTTTGATTAAAACGGGATTAAAATTGCTGTTTGGCTGCGTGTAAATGTCATTTAGTTTCTAGAGGAACAACAAATTAGGTGACAGTACACAAACTAACAGAAAGCATAAGCTTCTGAAGCTTTTTAATGGCCCATGCAACAAACAGATTTTGTAATTACCGAAGCATGTTATCATTGAAACGTGACCGTCTTTGACCCGTTGAGAAATCCCAACATACGATAAACAACTTCGAGACCGCCGCCCAGTCGCATTTGTTTGTGTTCAAGGAAATAGAACCGTAATGGTTCAGTGAAATCGATGATTGCTTAGATTTACACATCTGAAGGCATTGTCGACCAATTTGCTGGTGCGCAAATATAATTGCTGAAACAGCTTGATTTCATTGCTCGGAGATTCTCAGTCGTACAAACTGAGGTCAGTACCCTTTTATGAACAGCTGTCAAGCCTAAGGACTTGATGCTCTTTGTTTACGTGCAATTTTACTGCCCTCGCATGCGCATTTCACGTCAAACAAAAAGGGCTAAGTCATAATTTCAACACAAACGCAATATATTAATATGGTGCTCTCTGCACTTAAGTTAAGTAGTCAGGCGTGTAGCTCTTCAGTGTTAGTCAATATGACCCCATAGATTTGACTGCAACTTGATTAAACGGCTGTTCTCGAGTTGCGTGTAAATGTCAACTTGGGAAAGCCTAAAGGGGCATGAGTGGCTATACACAAGCTACAGAAGCATAAGCTTTTCAAGCTACTTGACGGCCGATGGAACAATTCGAATTTTTGATTACCGAACATGATGCTATCATTGACGTTATCGGCTTTGTTCCTTTGACAAATCGTAATAGACGGCCCGTATAGATCGTTTTCACGTGACGTCATCATTTTCTAAAATCCAAAACTAAAGAGCTACGAAAGTTTTTATCCTCATCAGGCATAAGAGGAGGTAAATTTGTATCCATTTGCAATTTTAAAGCTCAATAGCGTGCTTCGTTTGGAAACCAGAGCATTTTGAATTTCTGAGTTATAGCGGTGCGTGACACGAGGCGACGATTAAGTTTATTGAGAAATATATATTTATCTCGTGGTTTTGAGCCTTTTTAGAATTTAAAGCATTGGGAATGGTGCTTAAGTAAATAGCTGTCTGTTCAGTACAGATGATCACTCGCCTAGATAGCCAAAGTAAGTAACAGATGTTGACACTATTTTCCGGCCGCCATATTGGATGTGCACCAACATGGCGTTTTCATACTGGGCTCTGTAAATTTCTGCGAAACATTTCGACGAATATCTGAAGTTTGGAGAAACGCACGGGCCTAAAACTTGGCGAAGTGTCTTCTTCATTTATCTTCTACAACATCACGAATTCTTGACTTTTTCCACTGGATGGTTTTCGATTTATTCTTTTATTGCGTGACAGTGAAAACGACCTATAGGTCATTTCGGAATTGCGTAGGGAACTGGGGCGAGCTTCGAATTAAAACCAATCGATAAATTGACACCATCACATGAACGATAACATTAAGATTGGCCATCTGTCCGAGTTTTATGCTTTTAGGTCAAACAGAGACTATGTTACGGACTTTAAAACATAATTAGAAATCCATACAAACGTCTCTAATTAACAAAAGTTGAGACTTTAGACTTCTGCTGTTTGTGCTTATGGTAATGTCGTGCACAATGCCCGTTTTTATTTACGCGTAAGCAGCTAGACGGCTGGTCTAATTGATTGTTGCCTTGAAGTTGGTTATCGCATATTGGGTTTTCTTACGGGCAAAAGACGTTAAACTTTTTAAGAACCATGGCACCTTATTGAGAGCTTGATGAGCCCCCAGGCTACGAGGCGTGTCTAGTAACCTCTGATGAGAAGGCCTTTATGTGTACCACTATGATCAATATTCGGGGGATTATTCTGCCATTATTTCTAACTATCCCTACATTACACCGTTAGATTGTTACTTGTTTCACAGTACGTATCTAAGCTTGGCATGTAAAATAAATTCAGTTTAAACTTCTCTCTTAATTTTTAGTCACGGAAGGTTGGAATTTGGAACTGATACCGCAAGAGTGGAGCAGGGTCGAAGCAAAATTGTATGGACGAGCTCAGTTAAAATCGTCGCCTTAAATTTTGGGGGCAAAGTTTGGGGCAGCAAAAGATGCGCATAATTAAATGAAAAGCTGAAAGCCTTTCAAAAACCTTTTGTTAACTGAAAGATAATTGCGCACGGCTGGGAGCTCGGGGAAAATGAAATCAACGTGTTTGTCTAATTCCTCGCCATTACAGTCGAGTTATGTCACGCGAGACCACTGATTCGCGAGACTGAAATGAACATCCGAATTCCTCTTTGGAGTTTTCGAGATTTGAATGGAATCTTGAAGATTTTTCCGAAAGTTGGTTCGAAAAATGCACAATAAATGAACAATAATTCATCAAATGATTGAAATAGTTTTCACTTTTCAAAGACCGTTTACAATGAAACGAAAGTTCATAGATAACTATTTGCGATATATCAAGGAAATATCCACGGGAAATTCAGAATTCCGAGAGAAAAGTTCAAAACTTGCTCGCAAATTTGATTACTCGGTTCAAGTTTCAAAACTACTGGTCATGCATTGGTGTCTTGAAAACAAAGACCCCTAAGACACCTAAGACCCAAAGACTCGAAAACAAAGAAAGTAACCCAATATCCTCAATTTGGCTAAACCTATGCCTAACTAGGCCTGAGGTTGGTTTTTAGGCCTAGGGTTAGCCAATTTGAGGGTTTGGGGTTACTTTCTTCGTTTTCGAGGCTTAGGGTCTTAAGGGGTCTTAGGGGGTCTTAGGGGTCTTTACTTTCAAGCCACCCGCCACGCATGACGTAGCTTGACTTTAATTATATTTCGCTCACGTAAAAATTGTTAAGTTACGCTTTGTTCGTTCCTCAACTTT
>NC_090880.1:5958203-5968203 GCF_036669935.1 Montipora foliosa
TGTATATAGTTAGCTAAAGAATTTAAGTGCGAACTCTAGGTGAAGATCGGCTTACAGCCCTGAAACCACGTGTGAAGTATTGTTTTCCCAGTGTGTCTACTATTTGAGGATCGCTTTATGACCAAAGTAATATATGTAGTAGTTGTGTGCATTAAGCAGTTACAGTTTCAGTTACAGTATCACTGAGTTGTCTTAATAATTTTTTATTTCGAATTCAGTTTGTATTTCAGGCTTTTGAAGACTTAATTCCGCTGACTTCATTTTAATTTTTAAATATTTACATTTATAGCTAAAATATCGTTTCAATACTTAAATAACGTTTCGGAATTATTGTTTGTTGTCATTAGCAGTTACAGTTACAGTTGCAGTTAAAGTTAGCAGTTTCCAGTTTCAGTTGTCTGACATACAGAGTAAAGACAAAATGTTTTGTTCTATTGTCTAGTTTTGCAGGTTTAGTGAAACTTTGATTGCCAATCAATACAACAGGGTTTACATACCGTCAATAAATATTTAGTTATTTAGTGTTGCAAGGAAAGTTTCAATATGTCTTGAATTGTTAAGAGCTTTTGACGGCTTTAATAGCTTTGTATTTCCTGATATCTCGATGCGAAAAATACCGTGATACCCCTTGGACCTCTGATATGAAGTGTGTGTGTGTGTGTGTGGGGGGGGGGGGGGGGGTTTGATGCCACCCCCTCAGGGTTTTGTAAATTAGGTGATAAAGGGTTGCATGCCACCCCCCTCAGATTTTGCAAATTTTGGAAAGGAGATTTACTCTGTTGCTGAAACTTTAAGCAGCTGTTCGTTTATTGCTTGCGGATTTTTTAATGTGTCAACTGTTCCCAAAATTCGACATTTTAAACATAATTCGTCTAGTTTCTCAACACGAAATTACAAAATCGATACATTTTTACATGTACATGGTTGCATTTAAGCTTTCTGGCTTGATTTCGCACTGATTTTTTTGCCATTAAAAAAGGCAACTAAGGTGAAATAGTGAAATCAAGATGGCGGATCTGATGACGTCAGCGACATCCAACATCTCCCCCCCCCCTCAAACTGAGCCGGGAACGTGTTTGCTGACGTGCCAAAATGCTTGCAAGGCTTATAATTAGAGCTTAGGTTATGAGAAAAACACTCGTATTACTGATATGTATTGGTATGTATCCGTATGTTAGTCGTATGTATCCGTGTGTTAGTCGTATGTATCCGTGTGTTAGTCGTATGTATCCGTATGTTACTCGTATGTTAGTCGTATGTTAGTCGTATGTATTCGTATGTATCCGTATGTTCCGTATGTTACTCGTATGTTACCCGTATGTACTCGTGTGGTGTTTTAGTCATGATCCACCACAATTAACCACTTCTTTATCCGAAATGTAAGAGTTAACTCGGTTGTTTGAGTACGACTTGGAAAACCAATGATTAACGATTCCTCGAAAACCGTAATAATTAAGTTTATCAAGTAAAATTTTATGGTCGACAGTATCAAAAGCTTTCTTAAGGTCGATGAACACCCCACAGGAAAAAAGTCTTCTGTCCATATTGGTACGGATGGTTTCTACCATGTCGAGTATAGCATGCTGCTCACTCGCGGCAGTTTCATGAGTATGAAAATATGAAGATGAAGATAATAGCTGATGTTTTTCTATGAAAACCTTCATTCTGTTGTACATAATTTTCTCGAAAATTCTATTGATGAAGTTTGAAAATAATGAAATTGGTCCACAATTGCAGGCAACAGTTTCGTCATCTGCTTTGTAGGTTGGTATAATTTTGGACATTTTCAATTTAGAATGGTATTCACCGAGACTAACAGACTTGTACGTTGAGAAAATTTGCAAGGACAGGAGATATTATATCACAAGAGGCCATGTGATTTATTATTCGGAATGGACAAAATTTCAAGTTTCACTTCATGCAAAGTAACGGGCTTAAAGAAGAATGAAGTATCTGGTGATTTGGAATTACCTTGACAATCCATATGAGTGCCCAGCTTGAGGCATTTTAGTTGCTAAATTATTACCAACAGATGAAAAATACTTCTTTATAATGTTGGGTAAACGAGATGGGTCTTCGACAATGCTGTTATTAATTTGTGGATCCTTAAGTTTATTGATTAGTTTAAGACTTCTCTTCCGACGATTTAGTAGCGAATTTATAGCTTGCCACGTTTTCCGCAAATCATTCAAGTTGTTCTTGAAAAGTTCATGATAATAACGTTTTTTACTTAAGCGAATCAGAGTACAAATTTTGTTTCTGTAATATTTATATTTCTCAAAATCACCGTATTGATACACTCTATTTTTTGTGTGGATTGAAATTCGTTATCGCTTGGTTAACCATGGCTTTGAAAATTGTTTGATCTTGCGCTTAGAGAAAGTTATAATTGGAGCATGTTTATTTACAATTTTATCAATTGTTTTATAGAACTATGTGAATATCTCATATATGTTTGTACCTGGTCTTTCTATGATTAAATTCCAATCAATTGTGGCAAGTTCATCATTAAAGGCGTCAGAACAAAAATGCGAGAAATCACTCCTCTTGATTTGCCTTTGTTTGATTCTATCTATTGTCGATGCCAGGATACAAAACTGCGAAAAATGGTCGCTAACATCAGTAATAAGGTTGCCACTTACAACAACCTGATCCGGATTATTGACAAAAATATTGTCAATAAAGCTGGCTGAAGTTATGTGAACACGCGTTGGTTTATCAATTGTCAGAGTGCGATAACAACTTTGTAAGGCCAATAGGAATTCATGACTGTAATGACAAGTTTCCATTCTTTGCAGACAGTAGGCATAAATTCTTACCTGAAGCAGAATATTTCTCTACTGCCTCCTCAATATAGTTAAGAAAATTCTCTGGTGAAATGTGTTGTCGATATACGATACCACAAATCACATTTTTCTTTTTAGGAAAGCGAATTTCAATCCATAATGCTTGAAAAAATTCATTCGAAGTTGTTTCTAGAATTATGTAATCAAGGGTTCCGTCAATAAACAGGCCAGCTTTTTTAAACAGGCCGGCTAAAAAGAAGAAAGACAAGAAGGAGAACAGACGCGGAACCACCTCTGACAAAAAATATCAACCACAGGACCAGAAAAGAAATCAGAACCGAAAACGCCGGTACAGTGAAACACTGTCGGAAGAAAGAATAATAGAACAATCAGAGGAGGCTTTAAAAGCCCTGAATAGGCATCCCAAAGAGGAACATGCCCAAAGACATTACAATGCAAAGCACGAGCACGCATAAGGGCAGATGAAGCCTTTAAAACAGACATTAAAAGGATAAGAAAAACAACAGAACAAGAGGTGGTGAACGCCCTAATCAGGTACCATGAAAGGAGAATAGATGAAAGCAAAAAATCACTCAAGCGGCAAAAGAGACCGAAAGGAACTGTAAACAAGAAATCAAAGGACAATAAGAACACTCATGAGCAAAATGTAAAAGAGATAGCTGAAAACTTCTTTAAAAAGTTCAACGAGTTTAAAACCTTCATGAGCACAATGTCAAATAAAAGTGGTGAAAAGTATGCCTGTCTACTTACATAACAAGGGTGCACAGGAAAACAACAAACTGTCGAAATCGGGCAGTAAAAAGCGTAAAGAACGCAAAACCTCAAAAGCACAAGCTTATAAAAGAACACAGCTAGAAAGAAACAGGGGGTACATAAAGAACTTATCCAGACAAAACACCACAGATCATGAAATAAATTTACTCTCTAAAGAGTTAAAATTTATACCCACACCATTAACAAAAGAACAACATATCAGGCGTCAACTTCTTCAGGATTTTGAGCAATTTGCGAGAAGAATGCGCCTGAAATATATCTTTCATGGGCAAAATAGCAACCCACATCCTTATCATGTAAAATCAAACTGGATACCACAAGTTCAACCCTCAGTTGCACTCGAAAGTTATCTTGAAGAGGTTAAATTACAACTGGCAGAAATTAAACTGTCACAGCCAAAAAACAATCTGTCATCAAAAGAACGAGAAGCACTACAATCTTTAAAAACAAACAAAGATCTCAATGTGAAAAAAGCAGACAAAGGTTCCTGTGTCGTTATTATGGACACAGAAAACAAAATAAACGAAGGTCAAACGCTACTTGACAACTCGAAACACTATAGACCTTTAGATGAACCGATGGTTAAGGAAACTCAATATAAGGTGAAAGAACTAATACAAGAACTACATGAAAATAAAAACATTGATGACATGACAAAAAAATGGCTGTTACAAACACCGAGCCCGCCTAGAATTCCCATATTCTACACCCTAACTAAAATTCACAAGCCTACACCAGTAGGTAGGCCAATAATATCAGGTTGTGACGGACCAACAGAAAGAATCTCAGCATTTCTTGATAGGCTGTTGCAACCGATAGCACAAAAACAGGCTTCTTATCTTAAAGACTCTACAGACTTCATTAATTTCATAGAAAGCACAGAAGTCCCAAAGCACGGGATCATTGTTTCAATAGACGTGACAAGTCTATATACCAACATTCCACAGGAAGAGGGGATCAAAACTATATGCAAAGCATATGTTACTCACTACAAAGATAAACCCCCGATTCCAACACAGTCACTTGAACGAGCGCTCAGCCCGGTGGGGGGGACTCCCATATGAAACAGACGGGGATGCTCGTCGGAAATTTTGAATTTAACCCCTAAAGGAGACCAATCTAGGCGTGGCTTAAGCAAATTTTGACCCCTAAAAGAGACCGTTTAAAAACACAAAAATACGACACGCAATGAGTTTTAATGATAAATAGGCATAATCATCGAATGCTTTTATCTAAAAAGAAAATTTAAAAGGAAATTTGATTCCTGTTTCTCTTCGCGTAATTCTGTGTTACTTCGCGGAACCCTAAACGAGACCTTGGTGGCATAAAATATTGGCGCTTTGCCCGGAACACCCTAAGCGAGACCAAAATCCAAAATTTACACCCCTAAGCGAGACGACGAGCATCCCCGTCTGTTTCATATGGTTTCCCCCCCCCCCCCCCGGGGCGCTCAGACTCATTTTAAAAGAAAACTCATTCCATTTTAATGGAAAAAATTACCTCCAAACACACGAGACAGCGATGGGAACAAAGGTCGCTGTTGCTTTCGCAAATATCTTCATGGCGAAAGTAGAAACAGAGTTATTAAAAAAGAGCGCAATAAAGCCTATCTGTTGGAAAAGATATATAGACGACATCTTCTCTCTCTGGGGTACCGGAAGAGAACAAGTAACACACTTCATTGAGCAAGCAAATAATCACCACGCCACTATTAAATTCACAGCAGAAATCTCTGAGGAAAAAGTCACATTTCTGGATACAATTGTGTACAAAGGCAAACGGTTTAACAGCTCGTCAATTCTCGACGTACGAACGCATTTCAAACCTACTGAAACTTTCCAATATACATATTTCACGTCTTGCCACCCTTTAGGGGTCAAGAAGGGCTTTATAAAAGGCGAAGCCCTCCGGTTACTCAGAACAAATTCCTCAAAAGAAAACTTTCAAAACCGACTAAAAGAACTCAAAAAGCGTCTTAGAGAGAGGGGATATCCACGAAACTTAATAACTCAAACTCTCTCTGAAATACACTTTGAAAACAGGAAAGAAGCACTCCGACAAAAACCATCAAGAGAAAAAGCCATTTTGCCATTTGTCACACAGTATCAACCATCAGTTCCCAGCCTTTAAAACATTCTCATGAAACACTGGCAACTGATAGAGAAACAGCCTTTACTCAGACAGATCTACAAAGAACCTCCAATTATATCATACAAACGAGGAAGGTCTCTGAAAGATATATTCGTAAAAGCTAAACTCTGAGATTTAACGGCTAAAACACGTGGGTGGAAAGCGTGAGTCAGGCTTGTCAACCCCTATGATATTTCAATATGACGCTTCAAATATCTACTTTTTCAAGCACTTTCCTTTTCTCCTTTGTGTTTTTTTCTGCCTGACCGTCCAAAATAAACCTAATAGGGACTTTAAGATAGTACACGACGGTAGACTGGGACGGTTAGATGAGTGTCATGTCACGCAAAATCTCCGTGACATTTGACCGTCGTGCTTCTAGGACGGTATGTTTTCGCCGGGTTTCTCGTCGTGGAATCTACGGTGAAAACGGTAGGAATTCGTCCATACTTATTCGCACTATTTTAGTCTTTTCCTATATTATGCATTGAAAACTGATCACCCAATGTGTTAAATGTGCATTTGGTTGTGTTTGTCTTGATTTATCCATCGCTGAAATGAAAAAATCTAGCGAAAATTCTGAGTTCATTCAAAGACTCGACATCACTCGGCCACATCGCGACTCAAACCAAAATTTGCTTGTTCTCAATGTAGCGTTATTCCATAATCCACCATGACACAGGAGGAAAGCAGAAAAGAAAGGTAAAAGAGATAATTGTAGCCACATTTTTTGTTTATGAACCAATTCCCCTTAGCGGATTTACACTCGCTAGAATCCAAGGAATCTAAACAAAATGGTTCAAATTCCCAGTAAGGATAAAGAGGATTCACTGATTCGTATTCATGGTATAAAATAAGAAATTCCTCCTCGCTAATTGAACCTTCTGCAAAAGAAATTACAAGAGAATTTCTCGCCTCTTCAAAAGACATGTTTATTCCACCGTCCTACGGTCGTGTTGGCCGAATCTTAAGTTAAAAATTTTCGCGCCTTTCTACCGTACTCGTTCAAAGTCTCCGGTATACGCATCCAACCGTCCCAGCCTACCGTTGTCCACTATCTTAAAGTCCCTAATGGCTCCTGTTAATTTGAGCTGTCTGTTGTGTAGTGAAGCTAAAATATGGCATTTCCGGTTTTAGCCGGAAATGAAATATTTCGGCGGCACGAGAACAGCATGTCCTGGGTCTGGGGCCTTTTGTGAAGGTGCATTATAGGCATACACATGTGAGTATTTAAGCCTCTGTTTGCACGTGAGTGCACGTGAGTGATCATTCTAGGCCGACACCATTTAGTCGCATTTCTAAGTTTATTTATGTATATAGCCAAGTAGGATGGCCCTACGAGCTAGGGCCTGAATCCTATCCAGATTTCCTGTCTGTTTTTTTCTACGGGGTTTTTTTTCGGCAGGTTTTTCTGGCCGCCGTTCTAACCACAAAGTTTGTCAGTGGTTGCACGGCTCTCGATTTGTTTGAATTGCATGTGCTGTGGTAGCGGGAAATGTCAACATGATGGTTCTGTGCTATACGTGGATTGTATATGTGTTCGAGGTCCTGGAGCGCGCTGTCTCACTGAGCATGCCATCACTGCTCATTCAGCGACGCCTTCGATGGCTCAGCAATGCACATCGCATGGAGCCTGACCGCCTGCCAAGAGAAATCCTTTATGGAGAAGTGCAGGAGGGCGTCCGTCGCGTGGGTCGACCGCTGCTTCTGCTCTACAAGGACGTCATCAAGCGAGACTTGCGATCTGCACTAATCGACACCAGTGCATGGGAGGACATCGCCAATCACCGAGATAAATGGCAGCAATGTGTCAAAGTGGGGGTTTCAAAAGCTTAAGCGAACGCTAGAGTCCAGGCTACATGCAAGAGAGCAGCGAGGAAAGAACGCGCAGTTTTTGCTTCTGCGCGTGTTTCCACAAGGCACGTCTGTGCCACCTGCAACAGAGACTGCCACTCCAGGATCGGACTACACAGTGATACAAGATCCTGCCCAAATCCCCAGCGCTAACCATCGCCTCTTCGAGACGAGGGATGCCACTACTCTTATAGCTGTAATACTGTATGTTATTAGCTGGTACTCGGCCGAACCTTACAAAATAAACCAAATGGTTCCTATTTGAGCTGTCTCCTGTGTAGTGCAGCTGAAATTTAGCTTATGAAATAACACATTACTGTTTACAGATCTGTCCTGGATTTTGCAGGAATAAAAGTAGTGCTCGACTTGCAGAAGGAAGAGATTCAAATTTGTTTAACTGCTACCGACAATTGACAAGAAAGCGGTAGCTGGTTTAGGTTTAGGTCGAGCGAAAACTGACATTTTGAGGCAATTTAATATGGCCCTTAATAAGAAAAGATTTGTATTGTTTCACTTTCCCTCTCGAATTGTCTGCTAAACACTTATTTCGGAAGTTTGCATCACACAAAAAGCAGCCGACAATGCCACACTCGTGAACAATTGATGCCGCTTGCCCTTTGCACAACCCGACAAGAAAGCGCCAGCCCGAAATATGATACCACTATTCCCGGACTATCGGACAGCCTTATTGTCGCGCCCTGGCTAGCAAGAGTGTTCATGGCAAGAGCAAGCATTAGAACTAGACTGGTTTAATAATGATGATAATAAAAATCTCTCTATTACCTTCACAAGGAAGGCACATTGGGACCACACTAGGAAGCATCCTCGACACAATAAAATGGTTGTTTAGACGAATTTGGTCGTGCGTCTGAATAATTAAAAAAAGCTTCTCAACATTCCCCGAGCTCCACTCGTAGGTTTTGACGTCATTTTAAGAAGGCTCGAAAGGCTAAGAGTGGCTCGCTGAGAGTGGACCGCGCACCGGTGGCTCAGTTGGGTTTGATATTGTTATCTAGCCAAAAAACCAAATATGACATTTCTTGTTGCAGAGCTTATTTAGAGAGGTTTGCAGGGTTTCCATACTCACAAGCGCATTCACACTTCGTCTGTGTAATGAACACAAATAAAGATCTTTAGAGCCAACAACCCTGATCTTGATCCAAAGCATTTCAGCCAGTTCTGATTCCATATCCTCCAGGCGTTCTAACAACAATTTATCAGAAACGGCAGTAAAACTCCCTCTCGCGTAGACGATATTCTATATTTGCGAAACACGTTGAAATTAGGCGGAAAAATTTCGCTGTCTAGCACATCGGGTTTCAGGCAAGATTCTGTTCCTATAACAATGTCAGGATTAACTCTATCTATGAATGCATGTAAGTGCTCTTTCTTGTTTACAACAGACAGACAGTTTATATTTAGCAATCGGCGCTTGTGACCAATCCTTTGTCTAGAGTTTCGAGGTTTTATCGGGGTGGACTGACGAGGACCGTCTGATATCTGCGTGGAACAGGACGAAAACTGGTGCCTAGAAGACCAATTTTCAGCTTAACTCAGACTTGAGAATAGATTTGAGTGTTCTACAGGCGAATCAGTATCAAATATAGAGGAAGAAAAATTCGGTATACTATCAACAAGACTGAATTTCAAGATGGCGTTTTCCCGCTGGTTTCCATGCCCAAAGGGTCCCGGATGTAACCACAGGTTACCAACATTAATCTATTATTACATCTTTCCCTTAAACCTTAAAAGTATAGTGCTAAATCAAGTTAACCACATAAATGTGTCTGTTTCTAAAATGCGTTCTTAACCGGACAAGTTTCAAGTTCAACAATCAGCAGCCCAGTGACCTCACAACTCCCTGTATGTCACTCTCGATATCTTGTCGGAACTCGAATGGCCTGACCACTAACTCTGCTGGGCGGTCACTGTCGGCTGAGTCTGCTAGCTCTGAGTGTGAGGTTTCTTGTGTCTTGAGAATATCTTTCCGGTTTCGCCTGTATTCATGATTGTTGGCTCTCAATATATGACCTTAACTTGGTTCTCCCGCTTTGGATTCTCCTACAAGTACAGCTGGAATTTTTTCTTTCCCTATAGTGACTGTTAAAAGCAATATCTTAGTTTCTCTTCCGCAGATTCTTAGTGGTGCGCATGCATTGCATCGATCAGGTCTAAGATTTACAGGAAATAGCGGAAGAAACAACGGGATTCATCTTCGTAGTAGTTTTCTTTTGTTGATAGGCACTACCAAAACATTAATGACATCTACAATGCGCATACACAAACGACAGATAGAGATTTCGAAAGGGATACCATTCTCACAATAATATGCAGATACTAAGAACCGGCTTTACTATCATGTCAATATCTAGCTGTCACTGGTACCCCGTAATGGTCCATTCATCTCGTGTGTATAACTGCATAACACTGATCAG
>NC_090880.1:5983203-6013203 GCF_036669935.1 Montipora foliosa
TTCTTCAATGAAACTCGTATTTTTATCTTCAACTGGACTTAAATAACAATCATTTGTACTCTTTTTGGACATAAAGAAATAATTGATTTGTTTGTTTGGCTTTAAAATGCGAGCAAACAAAGTTTTATGTCGACACTTATCCCCGGCCTTGATATAAAATATTGCTAAATAGAGCAAGCCGTGCACTTTGCAAGTGGTCGCACTAAGTTTGCTGAGACATGGAAACCTCAAAAAAGACAACTACAAACATGTTGGCGTTATTCGGCCACCAACGTAGCTATTTCAGTATTATATCATCAAGGAAATCAATAAAAACCGCAGTAAATTAAAGCCATGTTCAGCAAAGGTGGGGCGAGAAAAAACGCCAAGGCCACAGAAATGTGGCAGCCCCACCAAGACCACGCAAAGAGCACGACGATACTTGTCAACGCGAATAGCTAATGTGCTGACGGCTGGAGAAGCCCATGTCTGAACTATAGCCGCAAGCGAGAGTGTATAAGCGAGCTCGCACTCTAAAATTAAAAAAATTATAGGAGAAAAGAGACTGAAATAGAAAAGTATAATTAAATGGCACGTATATGGCAGCCCATGCCTGAACCATAACATTGCCAACCAGGAGGGAAAAATGATAATGGAAAGGGAAAACAGATGTACCACTGAAAAGTCACTGCGGAAGAGAACAATCAAATGTACTGACTCGCTGGTAGCAGCACATGCCTGAACTACCAAGGCGCCAATGAAAGGCTAACGATGATTGATTGTTAAGAAGGATGTGATGTGATAATTATATTAAGCCCCGGGGTAATTTTACAGGGCACGTAGCAGCCAATGCGTGAACTACGTAAGGCGTATAAATGATAGATTAAACAATAGAGCTACTAACTACGAACTTAATTTGCAAGCAAACGGTCTGGGCGGATGTAAACCTTAAAGGCATCGGATTTCCAGCGGTCAGGAGTGCGAATTTGTGAATCAGAGAATCCTTTTTCAGCCGCATGCGATGCAGCTCCGATTCGAAAACTGTGACCTTTGTACCGACCGGTATCAAGGCCACAGAATGACAAGCAACCTTGCAACTCAGTATTGAATTGATCGGCCGTAATTGGTGCCAAATTTAAATTACAGAAAAGCCGACCGGGGCGATTTCCCCTCAGTACGAGATAATCTAAAATTGCCTGCACGGGACAAAACTGTGCGGGGCAGTCTTCTCGTGATATTAATATCTCAAAATGGTGGTTGTTGACGTTGTGTTTGTATTTGGAAATTACCAGCTTGAGGAAATGAGCTTTGCCGTCGGAAATTAAACATCGCAACGCGCTAAATTGAAGAACGGTGGAAACTGACTTAGCACTATTGGCTGCTAGTTCGCCGATGCGGAAAAACCCATAAAAGGCTAAAAGGAACATAGCTCTGTAGAGAGTTCGTTGAAAAGCCGAAGAGTTGGTGAATCGAAGGGACCTTAAAAGTTCGTGCAAAACCGGGCGGGAGATTGGCAGACGAATATCACTCTGGCGACGGCGGCTCACCGCGGTCAACAGCTTTTGAATAAGAAAAATTTCGTGGGGTCGGAAAAACTTTTAAGCTTGTGTACGTAACTGAGTGCGGAGATGTACGATGCTATAGTTGACGGCGCCAATTGGCGGGCCGATAGGTAAGAGATAAACAGAGCCAGCATGTTTGGACTTAAAGGAAGCTGGGGGTTTGAAGTTTTATAAAAACGGTGAGCGAAATATTGGAAAACAGCCCAAGCCCGTTGATAAAGTTTGCGAGAGCCCGGTTTTAATGCCGAACTGAGAAGATCCCTCAAATTAGCGTCCAACTCTCCGGTAGAAAGTTCGTCGGGACCGGAGTGGGAAATGGGTCTGCATCCGGTGTGATTGCCTTGAACGAGTCTATCTGAAAACGTGAGATAAAATCGGCACGACGGTTTTGAAGACCAGGCACATGACGTGCTTTAAAGAAAATATTGTGCCTTAGGCAACAAAGAATCAAAGGGCGCAAGAGTGCCATGATAAGTTTATGCTTGGAAGATTGCTTGTTAATAATATCAACTAAGGCGGCGTTGTCGGTAAAAAAGACAACTCGCTGATTTGCCATAAGATTCCCCCACACATGCACGGAAAGGGTAATGGGGAAGAGTTCGAGACAAGAGATATTAAGTGAACGCCACGATCCAGGCCACGCGCCATAAAACCAATGAGAACCAAAAACCGCGCCATAACCTTTTGAGCCGGCTGCATCGGTGAATAGTTGCAGCGTGGTTGATGTTTCCCAGCGATCGGATAAGAAAAAGGCCCTACCATTAAAATTGTCTAAAAAAGTAAGCCAGAGCTTGATGTCATGCCTAGCGTCCTTATTTAAACGGATATGACGATGTGCCTTTTTGATACCTTTGGTAAGGTCCATAAGGCGACGTAGGAAAGCGCGGCCTGGAACTACGACAAAACACGCAAAGTTTAAAAGACCGATAAGGGACTGAAGCTCCCGAAGGGTAACTGTTCGACGTTTGTGAAATTGATGAAGCAACGTGCGACATTTTTGAAGCTTATCAGGCGGTAATTTAGACTCTTGAGAAATAGAATCAAGAGTAATACCCGCGAATTCAAGTGTGGTCCTCGGCTGCACTGTCTTTTCATGAGCAATCGGCACTCCGAGATAGAAAAATTCGCGGAAAATTCGCCAAATCGGCTTCGCATTTTTCTGCAGAAGGGGCCACGAATAAAAAATCATCTAGAATGTGTAAGACGGCTGATGCCCTTAATTTCTGCAACGAGAGCCACTCCAAAGCAGTGCTAAAACTTTCAAAAATGGCGCACGAAGAGGAGCAACCCATCGAGAGACAGCGATCGAAATAATATTTATCCGCCCATTTTATCCCAAGCAAGGAATAGTCTTGAGGATGTATAGGGATGATACGAAAGGCCGATTTTATGTCGGTTTTTGCCATGAAGCAGCCAACCCCCAAACGCTGAACAATTTTCACTGCCTGATTTATGGTGGCGTAATGAACAGTAGAACAGTGGTCGGGAATGTTATCATTAACCGAAAAACCCGAGGGATAGGATAAGTGTTGAATTAAGCGAACCTCGTTCGGTGTCTTTTTGGGAACTATGCCAATGGGCGAGGAGCGAAAATCAGGAAAGGGAGCGTTGGTTAAAGGTCCAACAATCTTGCCAGCATCAATTTCCTTTTGCAATTTAGACATGACCAAATCTGGGTTTTGTAGGGTGCTTTTCAGATTAGGAGACTCGAACGGGGCGCGGTTGCCAATAAATTGTATGCGAAAACCATAACGAAAGCCATGGACCAAATATCTAGCCAAATTAGACACAATCCTGGAGCAAAAATTCAAGCCGATCCACCTTTACGGGCGTGACCGGGGAGCTGAGCAGAATTGAGGACGCTGGATATTCCTGATTTAGGAGGTCCTTGGCGAGTGTGGTTTCCGGACGCGGAACAGTGACTAGCGGGGTGTTTTGCCCTGCATTTGTAGCAGATATGCTCGTAACTGCAGCCACTACAGGTTTTCCCTGCATGAAATGTCCAACAAGTACCCTTGGGAAAGGTGCGTGAACGAGAACGGGGTCGATTGTCATGGGTTTGGTTAGCGGGTATTTTCCCGCGGGAATTCACCATCGCCCTGAGCCATAGTTCCCAGTGAATTTGATCCCATGGGTGTTGTTCTGTGGCGGACTGCCTCAGAAAACGAAATTGCTCGTCGTAGAAAAGCCACTCACCCGACTTAAAGGCAATATCGCGGACTACTTCACAATACTTCATTAATTTTGGAGCATCCTGGGGCACACTTTCTACATAAATTGCTACAAAAGTATTGAAGGCCGTTACCTACTGGGTAATGGTCTGCACTTTTTAAGAGGACTGCACGGGCTCTAGATGGAGACGGTTCTGTGAGGAAATAGTATTCCCTGGCGAGAGTGATAGTGCGAACTTTTCAGTCGGGGGCCCAACGCCTAACAGCGCCCCGAAGTCTACATATTCGTTTTGCCAAATCTTGGCTTTGACCTTAGCACTCACGCGTGATCCCAGGGAAATGGCGATGCTGGTAAATAATTGGCGAGGCCCCTCTTCGTTCCCAGACAAGGTGCAAGATTCAAGCGTACCTGAGACTCCCGTGAGCACCGTTACCTCGTCGTCCACCGCCTGATCATTTGGGTGCACAATTGACGTGGAAGGAACTGGGATTAACTCGTCATTGGTGCTGGAACGGCGATTCGCTAAGGCAGCATTCACGGCTTCAGTTACGGCCACAGAAATTGTAGTTGCCAGAGCATCGACATTCACTTTCATAAGCCCAGAGTCGTTATTGGCTTGGGGAGTTGTAGATGAAGCCACGGAGGGCGTTGTAGGAGCCACTTCAGGGAGCTCAGATGGACGTAACCGCTTTGAGCGACGAGAATTTGTACCCCAGCGCAAAAACGAAACAAAAAGCCGAGTTCCATAGCGGTGTGAGAAAAAACAGCAGCCGAGTGCATTGGACACATCTAACCTACTCGGTGGTCGAAAGGATTGTACACCCGTATGGCTTTTGTAATTAGCTCACAATAAAAAACAACCAAAGCCGGTATAACAAATAACATCGGGCACACTGTGCCATCAGCCGGATATCCGCACATGATATAAGAAGTTGTGAACAACGTGGAATGTTGCAGCCAAAAAGTCAGCAACGTGGAATTCCAACTGAAGGCTGATTCATTAAAAATTATATATTCATCGGCTTGGTGAACATAAACCGCAAGGAACTGGCAAAAAAATAGCAAATAAATAGCAAATCGTTTCAATGATGAGAGATTGCGATTGGTTAAATGCTCTCATTGTGTAGCGAATGTAGGCATCTTAAAACGGCCCCTCTGAGGTTCCTAAAAAGTCGATAATGACCGCGCGAGTGTAAATGAACGCCATCGCTGGAATAAAGGCTAACCTTGGTATTCCAAAAACCCCTGTGCCTCCAATAAAAAGAGTACGGGAGTGGCTCTAGCAGGACCTTCAAGTACTTGACTAAAGCGCGAACGCGTTAACTTTATTATACATAGGGCTCGATTCTTGATAAACAGTTTGGCAAACGCAAACACGTTTGACCTGAAAGCGGTCATGAAGCAAAGTGACTAAATCCTCAATAGCAGAAGCTATCGACAACGGGTCAGCGTATACGAGATCGTTCGATCCCAGATGTAAAATGACAACCTGGGGTAGAAAAGACTCAACCATTGGTAAATCAAAGGCACGTGCCCTTGCAATAGTTCTACCGCCAACGCCATGCCACTTAATTTCGCAGGCTTCGGCAATGAGAAAATTGGCGTTAAGGTCGGGATGAGAGGCAATAAAGTCCTTTAAACGGCGGATAAAGGAGTGGCCTAGAATAAATACCCGAGGTGGAGCCATGCCAAACGTTTAGGGAGAATAAAGCCCTCTAAAAAAGGAGCATACAACTTGCCTAAAAAATCTTGATAATTCAAGTTTAGTCCGTGAAGGAACAGCTAAGAGCGCCCGTCACGAAGATTGCAATCCCTTAACTAGACCTATCCTTACTCCGCCCTTATCTATGATTGGCTCATTTTTCTGGCTGAATGCATCTATTGACCCGAGGAGGTCAAAGTCGACGACTTAAATAGCATCATTCCTTACAGTAATAATGCCCCTTTTTTTACTCTGTTTGCCTAACCGAGCCAAGCTGGCGAGTCTCAATGAAATACATCAAAATGCAATTGATGTCGTTCTCAGAGATAAAGTGGAATAAAGTACATCAATAAAACTCTTTTTTTGACCTTGAACCGACAAAGACGATCCGTCACATCACGAGCTGGTACGTCTGTGGTTTATAATTTTAGCGTGATTCATATTCGAGGAATCGAATTTGCTTGTGCGATTCAAGAAAAAATCATTGTCTTAAGACTACTGGGGAATTCGGCAGTAAATTTCACTTGAAAAACCGATATCGCACTCATCGCTTTGTGATAATTTGATGTCGGTTTTTCGCGTAAAATTTACCGTGGAATTCACTCGTTAGGCAGAGACGAAATGACTTAATTAAGCAGTAACCGGACGCGGCCAATTTCAAAGCCTTTTATTACTGGGTTGCGAGTATGGCAATCCCAGTCGGAAAGTGGATGGGATTTGTTTGTTTTCCTTTTTTTGTTTTTTTTTCCGTGTCGGTAAAAGTCTTGCCTGTCACTCCCTTGGTAAGTGTTGTCTTTGTGCATAGAGCCTTCTGCGTATTTTCTTAGCATCGAGAGGGTAGTGGAAATGCGTAGATTTCTCTGGTGGACACAGGAGAATCATTAACTTAGCCTGCAATGGCGTCGAAAGTCATGTAACGCGAATGGCGTTTCAGTGGATCCTTAAAAAAAATATACCCTTATGGAGCTCAATAATGGAAAGTCAGTTGGATAAACTAGGCAGGCGGTGAAAAACCAACACCTGGAATCGACAACAATCTATCGCCCTTCGCGCCAAAATCAAAGTGAGGTGTATTTCTAAAATACGTTTTACCAAGTGTGCTCTTATGTAGAACACTGAAACCAAATGGAAAATTCTCTGGTAACTTATGGGTTCAACAAAGACAGAGAACGAATCGAACACCTTACGTGGTGGATCTGTGATCAACTCTGCACAGTCTTTAGGTAGAAAAAAATAAGCGGAAATGTGACAGCCAAGAATTATTTGAAAGAAAGGTTGTCGTGTATTTTGTGCTTCATTATTCAAGGAAAAGGTTCTTCATGTAAACGGTTTGATCCTGAAATTTAGTTTGTTGCAATATTGCGCATATTTGACACGATTGAGTTCTTCTCTTCACGCACGCAATGAAATAGAAGGGGTTTTTGCCTCTAATAGCAAATATGTTGTTTGTTTCAAAAAATTGTTCGCTGGAAAAGGTGGCCTTTATGAATTCATCATGTTTTATGATATACGAGCTTAACTGGATAGTTTTTTATGGCAATAGTAAGCATTTTCTTGTCAAAATGAGGCGTCTTTCTGGTGTGTTAACTGAATTAAATCGTGAGTTTGTATTTGCCGTCTGCCGCGTAACCTTGATTTCCATTCTCAAAATTACCTCCAGAACCTATTTTTTGCGTAGAATAAGCTTTTAGAATGATGTTTTTGTTTTGCATAAAGCAAGCCAACAAAAGTTATACCTTGCTGAGTTCGCATTTGTTAGCGTTAATAGTATTTTTGGTCCGATGCTTCTGTTTTATGAGGGGTATATTGTTTTGGTCTCCCATCCAGAAACTAACCCCGCCGGATAGGGATAACTTCAGTGAACTTTGGTATCACAAAGCTGTCAGATGCTCAGAGGGCACGCTTAAACTTGTGGTGAAAAGAAGTTGTGAGGGAACTTGAAAATTATCAACATGTCAGCCCAGAAGCCAATGTTTCTCGCTTCTCTTTTATTTGTTATTCTTCAGAGACTGGAATGCTGTAGTTCAATACCACACAAGTCAGTGCCTTCTGATATTCTGTAAAACGTACCACAGGCAACCCAGTGTATGCTTCACGGAAGCATCTCGTTTTCACTAATCCTACAGCCAGTAAGAATAAACAACCCGGGAGCTCCGAAGAGGTTTTCAAGACTTTTTGAGTGAGAACCATATCATTTTGATATGTTGCGTGACCAGAACAGAACAAAGCCTAAAACTCGAGCAGTGTGCACATCTGGATAAAGGAAAGGCTACTGACGGTGAGTGATGGCCAAGGTCCAAAACTCTTCAAATTATTATTATTATTTTTCAAATTGTATTATTTTAATGCACACTTGGGGCCTAGGGTGACTTGTGCATGCACAATAACAATTTTTGAAGTACACATTTCAGGTGCAAACATTATTTTAAATTACACAAGTCAGTCACTCTCGAATGTTTCACTAATACATGTACAGTGGCAAGAAAGGACGAAAAACACAAAAATCCATTGGCAACAATGCTTAGTCTGTACACTAGAAGGACCCCACTTAATGTTTGGTGATCAATTGAGTCCTAAAGAGATTACAGTTTTACATAAGAGATCATTTATTAATGGACAGTACCTGCAATATTAATCTAATACTGTCAACAACCTTAATTTAATTAATCACATCAAGTCTAATAAAAGGAACTCTGCACGGATAAAAGAAACATAAGAAGTATCAAAAAAGAACCAAATAAACATCTTCAAAACGATTCCGCAGTTCTCTTTAAGTTCACGTCGTACAAATAGCAGTTGTTATGAATTCTCGGATTAAGATCTGTGAACAGAGTCCACAAACAACCTAAGATCAAGCAAAAAAAGGTTTTAAAAGAACCACAAAAAACCGCGCGTGACCAAAGAATAGCTCGCAAAACTCCGAGGAAATCTCTTGAGCTTCTCAGTACACTGAGGTAAACCCGAATTTTCCATAAAACAACATACTTTGAAAAAAGACTAACTCGGGTGACTTTGTTCAGCATGTTCGGGTGACTCAGCTTAAGTATCATCTATAATTAAGAGAGTTTTTATGTCAGGCAAAAAGGGAGCCAAGTTGGCTTCTATTTATACGTCGAACTATGACGTTTTCAGTTTTGTTTTTATAGTGCTTGGTGAATATAAAATGGCTTGATTTTCCATCCTTTGTCAAGTCCTCGTTCAGTTTTGTTCATTCCAATCATCACAAGCTGAATAAATACCATAAGACATTTCCCATATTTAAATGTTTGTTGCATGAATTAGCCTTTTGTCCTTATGAAAACCTTGTAATTTTCGCGACTTTTGTTGCTGTTCTCAACAGGGCGTTCGTACTTTATCCCCCAGGCGTTTGTTGTGATAAAAATGAATGACGTCAAGACGCAAATGGAACTTCGTTCCCAGGTTATTATATCCTCATCTTTGTTGCCTGATCTAGGGGGACAAGGTTCGAGTCTGCAAATTATACTACTACTACTACTACTACTACTACTATTGATCGGTATTTATAGTCAGAACGGCAACACACCAAGCTTTATCAAATTCTCAAGTATGGTGATAATAGACCCAATATTAAGCGAAATGCAGCTATTTCAAAACGTCAAAATTTACAAAGAAATGTATCGCCATCCGTACGCTGCGTTTGGTTGAACAACAATTGCGTTCATAACGGCGAGGATCATAGCTTAATTTGAAACATTTCTTTGTAAATTTGGATGCATTTAAATGGCTGCATCTCAATCAAAATTAGCCCGATTAACGCCAAACTGCGTGTTCTTTCTGAACTATGTTCTGACTGTGGTTAAATAGTTGCTAATCCCATAATTTACATACTCCTACATAGTCCTCTCGGGCTTGAATTCTGCATAGACTACGATCTATACAGACTTACCTTTTCCGCAAAAACAAAAACAAAAGCATCCGGTTATGACATCAAGTTGCTGCTCTCATTCTTAACGGGAATATAGGGCTGTTGTTCGCCTATAGTTATTGGCTACTGATTTAAGGAATTGTCTCTTATAGACACACATATACCATCCATTTCAAACTGGTGGTTCTAAAGGGATTCTTTCAACCCGTACTTCAAATATACACTTAATTCATCGAGTCCTTCACCGAAACAAACGAGCCCAACAAATTGACCAGTGCGCCCAACCGTCCTCACATCGCAAGGGTCATGGATTCCACCTGAATTTTTCAGATGTCAATAGGAGACAAATGTCCAAATTAGTGCGAGGACCACTTCACTCTCTCTCTCTCTCTCTCTCTCTCTCTCTTTAGATTCATCATTAGGTATATGCTACTTTTTTTCCCTATGCCTTCAAAAAATTCAAATGTAATACAAATGACATCTTTAATACTTTTTACAAAAGCTGATATTTCACAGATGGCATCCAATCCTCAAAGATTGGAGTTAATTTTTTGATGTGCAATTTATTTCCGTTTAAATCCGAAAAGGGTAGCAAATACTCCTTTTTTGGTACATCCATCAATAATTACGTAAAATTCAGGAAACAATTCGGCTTTTAAAGGTCATGACAACGATAGACATTCCTATGAAACCCCTCTGCGATTAGTAATATTCTTCTTTTTACGATGTCTTCAATTTCTGCTTAAAAGGTTGTTGTAGGGTACGTTTTCTGTACGACTTGAGAGCTCAGGATTTTTTCAAAAGACTGGGAAACGTTTTTTCTTTTTAAAAGTCAAACCGGCGGTCATATCTTTGTTTTCTCCTTTGGTGAGGTTGGCGCTTGTTAAAATGCACTATCTGAAAGCAATTAAAGATGAATAAACGAATTTCGAACAATTTTATCCTTAAAAAACCATTTCGTAGCAAATACCTGTTTCAGGAGCAAATACGCACTTTGTTTTTTCGTGAAGAAGAGAAGTTAGTCCTCACGAGTAATAAACTCCTCATATGAAGTAATTAAACAGTCCACAATATTTCCGTCACTTCAAAGTATGATGAGCGTGGATATAGAACTGCTAGAATGGCTCATTTTTTAAGTTTTATTCAAAAACGCAAAAATGAAGGAGCAAATACGCGCTTTTGCAGCAAATACCTACTTTCATTTCGTTTAATAAAAAGGCCATATAGCACGACTGATCAGAAATTTAGAGAATTATCACCCCATTAGTCTCTTTAAGAGTGACCCAAGGATATTTGGTGTCTAATAATAGTTGGAAAGCCTATTTTTTTTTGGTTTTTGTACTAACCAGGCACTTCAATTCACGAGGTCTATTCTTGAGAATTCTGATTGTGGCTGTACTATAAATAAAGCAACCACTGCTTTTTAATGGACATGAATTAAAGAGAGAAAAAATCTCAGAGAAATTCGCTTACTGGTCATTCATCAAGAATAATTATATGGTGGGGATAGAAGCTGGTGTTTACTCCAACTTACACATTTCCTTGCCACCTTATGCCCAAACTCACCCCTCCCCACCACACCCCACACACCCCTTCGATTAAAATTGCAATCATGGATCTTCTCTACGGTTTCGCCCCTTGCCATCATAAGCTTGTTGATACAAGTAAGGCCTGGCCAAGCGCTCGCAACATTTCAACGCAACGTCTTGCCACGTTGCTTGATGTTGCGACGTGTTGAGCGGGCTGGCCAAACGCACGCAACATTTTCAACATGTTGAGGTTTATGTGCCCCAGGCCCCTGGCGCGCAACAAGTGGACCTAGCGCGCATGCCCTGGTGCAACAATGTTGCGTGAATGTGGCCAAACGAGTGCAACATCTGCAACATCCAAAATGTTGCTCAAAATATTTGTCCGTTTTCATATTTGGTCCAACATTATCCCACATGTTGCAACATATCGCAACAAGGTGGCCAAATGCCAAGATGTTGCGTTGAAATGCTGCGAGTGTTTGGCCAGGCTTTAGGTCAAGAAATGCACACAATTAGCTACACACCCAATTTCGACATCCAACAGGAAGTGTCCCTTTAAGTCTAGGCATTTCCTATCAATATATAACAAGGTTAGGGTAAATGTTAGCGTTATTTTTAGGTCAGGGTAAATGCAGCATTTTATCCTTACTTGAGAAGCAGTATTTGAGGGACACTTTGTGATGTTAATTGTCTGTATTCCGAGAGATGAGTGACATAAAAGTTGAGAAAAAGAGCAGGTGGACACCTCGTCATGCTTATTGAAATCCACTTACATCTAATTACGTGCATTTCTGGACGTATCTTGTTGATAGTGCTAATGGCCTAATAAAAGTCATTGGCATATTGTTTTTAATATCTTTCTGCGATGCTGTAAGCCGATCAATTAAGGCATTCATTTTCGTTCTCATCATGGCTTTCGCTAAGGCATGAACCAATTGCTAAATGGTGCACTGGACCTTTGTTTTGCTATTGCGTTTACGACAAGTTATAAAACGAATGGGTAATTATATACAGATGGATAGCATTGACTGCTAGACGCACTGGTGGTTACTTCGAAAAATGGAGACGATTCACAATGGTGATACCTTAAACTGTGTACCATTTGTTTGAACAAACTTATGAAAAATTGGCTTAGATTCTGCATATCGGCCCTAGTCAAATGTAGGTTTTAAAATCACAGGAGAAAACACAAGGTATTCATGAAAGAGAACTACAACTTTATTTTGTAAACGGATCACATTTCGCAAACGTTGTTCTCCACTTAACTGTTTCTTATGTACTGAAAAACCATAAGGCTTATGCTAAATCAGCAGCAAGTGATGCGCTAGACTACGAACAGTCTCTTTTGTTTGGAAAGTTTCTCACTTTTCACTCGCTATCCGAGGCCCGCGCTACTCTTGGCTTCCACTGCAGGCAAACTGCGCTCGTTTGATCCCGAAGATTGTAGAGCAAAAGAGAGACCGCTCACAATCTAGTAATGCTCTCCTACTTGTAAGGAATAATGTTTTAGCCTTTTCATTCTAAATATTTACCAAAACATCAAACTTCAGAAATACGAACTATGCGAGAAACTCAATTCAGTTTCAAGAACCTAACTTTACCATTGCCCATTGGTAATTAATCGTCGAAAATTCTATGCATTTTCATCAACACCTTGAACCAAATATTTTTATAAAAACATTAAGCATCAAAGTTGATTATGATATGAAATATTTCCCTACAGGGCGTTTTTTTCATTCCGTTCACTTTTTCCCTTTGGCTGCTACATGCACAAGTACTTACTGCCTGTTAAAGCCTTATTACACTCAGTTGGGAAATATTTATAGGACTGGTGTTAGCAAATCCGGCCCATACGTAAACTGCAGCCAACAAGCATAATGTCTTGCGGGAATTGATCACCTATCATGACGATTTCTGTAGGACAAGTGTTTTTTTGGTGAAAAGTGAATCAGCTTAGGAGACCGTTCACATGAGCCTCATAATGGCTGTTTAATTGAAGTCATTGAATTTTTCATCGTCTTTTCCCTTGCGAAAATTTACGTATGTTACTGTTTTCACTACGAAGCAAAATAGTTAAAGCTAATGAATTGAAACGGAGGGCATTGTTCCCTATTTATCTTCTTAATAGTTTCTTATCATAATTCAATGGAAATAAACTGATGATTGTACATTTCGCCAATAAAAGTAAAATATAAAACTTGAAGGTAAAAGCTGTTGAAATTATGAGTCTCAGCGTTTTCGATCAGTTTGATCATCATCAGAGTGAGATAATCGGCATACGCTCAGTATTCTTATAGTTCAGGCAGTGCCAGTTATGTGATACCTGTTCCCATCGGAAGGTAATAAGGTAATATGGGAAACATGTTAATAAACGGTCGGGGCCAGCCAAGCACATTAGAAAACACCCTAACCACAAGTTCACGTTTAAAGTTTTAACCACTGCCTATTCATAGTTAAAATGGAGAATAAAATGAGCCTTTTACATCGCACGCTTCCGTCCAGAACTAAACAAACAAGTGCAATCACTGGACCTCACCTTCTTCCCCATGGGAACAGGTATCACATAACTGGCACTGCCTGATCTATAAGAACACTGAGTGTATGCAGATTATTTCACTCTGATGATGATCAAATTGATCGAAAACGTTTAGACTCAATATTTTATCAGCTTTTACCTTCAAGTTTTTTTATTAAACTGATGATCATTACAGTTAATTTAAAAGTGCACCTAAACTCAAATTAGATTTCCCCATCCAAAGAAAAGATATGTCACTATTGTTAACTACATCGTGTAGAATTTCACTTTTTCTATGCCATGCAAACCACGTAAACTTGGCAGATTTAGCAGTAATTTGGACCCATCACCGTCATGTGAGAGGTATGGGTCTATTCTCGATTGTACGACACAAAATGCTTTGTAATCCTGTTTTCAAAGCAATTTCGCATAGACCTAATCGGCTAGCTCAATGTTCTACCCAATTCAAATCTCCCGGGGTTAAGATTCGATTCCTTGTGTATTGTACTTGCATTATAATGTAACATTCACATTTGAATGACATGGAAATACGGAGAACGAAACAAAACATTTTATTGAGCAAAAGGGTTTGAATTGAGTACAACATTGAGTTAGCGGCTTTGGTCTATTGCAAACCAGTTTGTGATGCAAGCTCGAGAATAGACTCATGCCTCTCACAATACGGTCGTGGGTTCAAATTACTGCTACTTCAAGTACCCGGCAGAGGTGAGAATAGTAAAACATGTTTGCTCTTGACGGGGAGATTAATATTGCAGACCAAAAGTATTAGAGTTTATGGGTGCACTTTAACGGAACACCTTTGCAAAGAAGCCTGAGAAAGTAGTGGCTCGAATGGACCACGAAACCAAGTTTTTTAGTCCTGATGTCTCAGTGATTTTACAGGTCGCGGTATCCTATAAGGGTTGGTACATTTCGCTGACCCTCAGTCCATGGACTACCCAAATGGACTACCCTAAAAATACTATTTCGAATAAGTACTGTTGATCTATGTGTAAGCAGCATCTCAAATAGTGCTTACTTACGCCTCAACGCCCATTTTAAACAGCATTGTTCAACAGTATTTAAGTCTAAGCACCCATTTTAAAAAGGTTAGCTTAAATGAAGTAATCGGCCATCACAACAATAATCGAAAGCTAACCTTTTTTAAATGGGTGCTTAGACTTAAATACTGTTGAACAATGCTGTTTAAAATGGGTGTTGAGGCCTAAGTAAGCACTATTTGAGATGCTGCTTACACATGGATCAACAGTACTCATTCGAAATAGTATTTTTAGGGTAGTCCATTTGGGTAGTCCATGGACTGGGGGTCAGCGAAATGTACCGACCCATCCTATCAATAATTAATGTGATGGCCTGCTCAAATATATTGGGATTTGTGGCCGGAGACTAGTTCAGCTGGCTTTCTGAAACAAAATGAACTTCACAATCGGTCCTCACATTTAACTGGGTCTTTAGTGATGAAGATTCGCGTGCGATTACCTAAACATAGCATGTAAGAAATGTGACTCTAAAGGCGCCCGCACATTTAGCGAAAATAGCGCATCGCTAACTCTGCCTCGAAGAATTCGCCCGGTGTGCGGAGTTAATTTTTATGCGCATTTGTCGATGCGGAAATAGCGCTCAATATCAAATATGTTTGGTATTTTCTTCGCTGCGAACTATTCTGAAGAAAATTTTGCCTGGTATGCAGACAGTGAAAACGCACTTAGCGCTGGTGACGATAACCTCTTGTCGTCATTACTCATGTCACTTCCGGGTTAAAAGTGCAGATAGTGATGATGAGCCAGTTTAAGTGGGTAGGTCAGGAGTAATACAAAATACTTTTTCTTATCGAAACTGATTTCATGAAAAATTTCTTTATTCTCACTGAATCAATGTATTAGTTTTTCTTTTCAGGGAACAATCAATCTGTGACTCCTCTGTCCTAGAATTCAAAAGCATTAAGCTTGAGAAATTAAGGTTCTCGGTGACAAATAAATATCTTAGACGATGGCATAGTGGGGCTTTCACACTTCGTGTAAGCCACACAATAACAGCGCTAGGTGTGCGGGTAACAGCACTGGCGCTGCGTACGCTTGAATTATTCTCGGTGGAATTAGCGCGGCGCTATTTTCTCCCAGTGTGCGGCCGGCTTAAGCAAAATCGGAACACAAAATTAGGTGTTGGATTAAAACAGTGATAGTACTACGGCACACGGCCTCTTTATAAGCGTTACATAATAGCAAAATCAATGCGCGCACTCTGATTGGTCAATCAGCTATGTTTTATTGTGCCAGTAAACTCATGGAAAAATCGCGCGTCTTCTGAATTATTATATAAAAGCAATAGACCACAAGTTTCTATGGTTTATAGGCTGATAAACGATGCGGAATGTTGGTAGAACACGAGAAGAATTCGTAAATCACGAGCCGCAGGCGAGTGATTTACGAATTCTTCGAGTGTCTTAATTAAAAAAAAAGATATCTTTGATTCTACCGCGGTGATTATTTTCAATGTACCAAATACACGAACTCTCGATTAATTGAATACGGTTGACTTATTGGAAAGAAAGCACACATGAAGGGAATTTAATGATCTTAAATGTAAATTTCCACGTTTAAAAGACTAATGATGAAAACTTATACTACTCACTTACAATCAGTTGCCGCCATTGTAGTCTGAGATCAAAACACATGGACGGGAACGGGGAGGGACGTGTTCTTCATGCAGACCGCTGGACAAACAAATGGTTTCGTACTGAGGGCAAAATTATCCATTCCAAAAGGATGAGAAAAATTCTTAAAACGCGTGGGAGAGCCTTTTAAATACATTTATTTATTTATCTTTCTTACGTGTGGGCAGATTGGTCATAATGAAGATGAAATACTAATTTCAATAGCGTCACTCTTATGAGGACTACTAGACAGTGCACATTTTCCCCCCAGGATTTTCTACCCAAGATTGTTTCCAATATTTTGCGTTATTGTGCTCAAACACCACTGCACTGCAGCCAATGCTCCCTCTGTAGCAAATACTCACTTTTAGTAGCAACTACCCACCCTTCATTTTTACAAACGTAGCAAATACCTAGCTTAAGTATTTGCTACTGTAGCAAACGTGGCAAATACTTAGCTTAGGTATTTGCTACTGTAGTAAATACTTACTTTTGGTAGCAAGTACCTACCGTCGGTATCTGCTCCCGTAGCAAGTACTTACCTATGTAGCAAGTACGCACTCTTGAGTAAATGCTACCGTAGAAAATACCCACTTCCCGTAGCAAATACCTACATAACTCTGCCTCTCTCTCTCTCTCTCTCTCTCTCTCTCTCTCTCTCTCTCTCTCTCTCTCTCTCTCTCTCTCTCTAAGATTTTTCTCACAAAATGATCCAGGGGTGGTCCATAGGGGTCCATGGACCAGGACCACAAGGGTGGTCCATGGACCTGGGGTCGGTGTTTTGTATACGTCCCCTTTACTATGAGTTTACTGATAAATCCATAAGAAAGCAAAAGACAAAAAACAGTAACGAACAATCTTTAATTCATTTTTCTTCACTTTTGAGGGATTGAGCAGTGAGATGCTCTCGACAAAATAAAACCTAAATAACAGAGCTCGAGTCTAAGACCATTTTCGGTTGTGCAGACAAATCTCTATAAACTTAAGCCTCAAAAAATATGAAAACAGAAACGTGGAACCCCTTCTTTTATTCCAGTAACATATATTACAACGTCTATTTTAAGGAAATGACCTTAAAAGAAATGAACTCGAGGTTCGAATTGGATTCTGACCAATGGCCAAACCTAAACTCGTGCTAAGATTACACTCACTCGAAATGGTCTAATGGTTTAATCCCGAAAGGATCAAATACCTCCTTTTTTTCCGTACCATACAGAAAGAAAACCTCACTCACATTTTCATTTTCACAGGTTATATAAATGACCAAAAACAAAAACTTAATAATGATGAGCTCTGCTTTTAGCCTTGGCTAAATCAATATATTAAATAACGTTTTGGTATCGTCAAAATTGACCAAATTTGTTTTCGTGTTTAGCTTATTGAACGGACAGCAATTGATCATCCCCACCACACCTTATTCATCTTATTTGTGCTCGCAAACGTCGAGAAAGACGCCAAATATTTGACAGCCGGAAAGAAAAATAGCGCCACTTCAAGGTTGACGAGAAATAACTCAAAAAAGGCTAACAGTGGATTTACAGAGGTTAGTCGTGCATTTAGAGGGGCAATGTTTACTGTATGAATAGATTTGTAGTTGAAGATGGCATCTCGGTTGTACTCGTAAAATCCTCGATTCCTTCTGGTGGAAACCGAACCAAGAACCTTCCAATAATTATTTCAGATGCTCTACCAGGTCCAGGTAAGATATTTATTATTTACCAGCTGGGAGGTCCGTATTAGGGAAAACTGTGCCCAAGATCTTATGGCTTTCGAGTAGTATCTAACACAGATTAAAGTTTTTCTCAGTATGAACCGACCTAGTTTGGTGTTTTACCTTATTGTTTCTTCTTCCAACACCTAACGAAATGCATGCACAATCGACCCAAACAGTCAGTTACGGCTGCAATTATGACAACATTCGCCATAAACTGAACAATTTCTAGCGACAAGATAATATATCGTTTGAGTCCATATCGAAATTACGACTTATTCCAGCTGATCTCTATTTGACAGCTCGTCAAATTCAAGCCAATCAGCATGCGACTCGCAAACACAGCAGGGGTCCATTTATTCGAGAGCATTTCGCGTATGATGCGCGTCGAAAACGAAATGAATTTGCTGAACGTCAGTTTTTAGACATATCTGCGCTGCCATCTGCCCTTTCTCTGATCTGAAGCCATTCGAAGATGTCGAACTACGGTCGCCGAACGTGTTTTATTAGCTAAAAGATACTTGGATAGCTTATTGAAACGATCGGAAAAGGAAAAAGACAGCGTTCGTGAATGTTTACTGTCGCTTTTATTCAGTTTTATTCTTCTTTGTCGACAAGACTAACTGGAACACTAGACATTCTTTGGCTTAAAGATTTTTTGAACTGTTGCTGGATCCCGTTGAACATTTTTATCAGCCACTTTACATCTCTGGTTCCATCTGGTTGTTTTAGTAGTTCCAAGACGGCGAGCTGTGCTGCGCGAACTAACGTCGCGTCTTTGCCAACTGGAAAGAATGCCGCTGGCTCCAGCATTTCCTGACTTGAATGCGAGTACGTTTCCCGAATTCCCGCTTCAGCTGCTTTTTTAAGATTTCCATCTCAGAGTGGATTAATGTGGAGAAGCTTTCGTTTGGTTGCTGCAATTGAATTTGCACTCTAGTTTTGTTGGTTGTTGATGACAAACTGGAACCTGCAGGATTGAAGTTTTCAAAGTGTTCTGACCTCGCTGAGTTTACTCGATATTTATTTTTCCTTTTGTAAAACATTTCTGGTGGTTCGGAAGTATCCAGAGTTATTTTTCTTTCATCAAGTTCTAATCCTAAGATTGATGGAAAAGTAATTACAACTTTCTTCCGAAGGACAGCTGATTTTTCTGTTTGGTGTTCAATAATAAACGCGCTCGGCTGTTGTGGCTAGCTTGTGTTTACTTTCAGGGTGAACATCTCCTGGGATACTCGTGGATCTGATCTTTGATAAACTTTTAGGCCCTCAGGAATTGACATTTAACTTTTATCTTTTTTCGGTACTATTAGTGTGAAATTTAGACTTCTCTTTCACAGCATAATGAACGATTTTGCGCTGTATCTAGTCTGCTATGACGGGACTTACTTGCAGTGGAACTCGACTTAGCGTTTCTAGCAAGAACAGAGACAATTTTGACGCCGGTAATTGACGAAATGTTTGCCAGTTAATATTTAGTACATTGGTCGTAAACTCCAGGATAGATATTCCAGATTTCACTTACTTCTTTATTTCAGCAACTGTATTAAGCGTTCTTCTGTTAATTAAATGCACTCACAGACAAGGGAAATACTTGATGGGTTATATTGAGGCTCAGTAAAATTCTTCGGTTCAACCAAACCGTAACTACGAATGAATTAGTGTAAACAGCAGGTGGTTTATACAGCTTAGCTTCAGGCTAGGGTATGCCATGGCTCTTTTTATCTCGTGCAATTATCATAAAGCTTACAGACAAACCCAGAACTCCATCAAAAGCGAAATTTGCGGTTAAAATTCGTCTGTGGGAACATTGTAAACAAATTTTATCCGCGCGTGGATTTTAAGCAAGGGGATTGGAGCTAGTTCCCCTGAATTTTCAACCCATGATGCACAGCAACTTCCGGTAGAAATCAGCTGGTTTGTTGCAACGGAGCGAGTGTACGTAATCGGCTACTCATCACACAATGGATACCGCCCGCTCGCGGAACCTTTCAGATTGCACGATTTTGGTATTCCCGCACGCTCGCGCTCTGGGACAAAAATGCTTACTGTTAGCACTGAAATGTCAAATATTAGTTTTCCCCGGAATAGGCCATTTTCGAGTTATCATCAGCCACCTTTTCAAAGCGAGTTCAAGTACAAAGTCTTTGTTATGAAAATTAGTTTTTATTCATAACCTAATTAAAACTAATTACCATTACAAAAACTTATGAATCAGTGGTTTGATTGGACTCGGAAATTGCCTTTTGTTGTAAAGGATATAGTTAGGATATTGGTCTAAGAGACAAATGAGGCAGGATTCCAACCTGCAACTTCCACGGTAACACCGCTGGAATTCACTGCCAATGATCTGCAGGAACTCCTCGGGAACCAAGGTCGCTTCTCTACATCGTCGATACCGCAGAACGGTGGGTCATTTCGTCTGAATAAGAACCTCCCGCAGTGATTACCGCCCCCATCTCCCCTCCCCTGGAGTTCTTGTAGCGTAATGTGCAGCTTCGAAACCTGCCCAGGACTCTGATTGGTCAGTTCTCCTTTCGTCCGTTACTAAGTTATCATCTCTTTCCTCGTGAGTAGTGCCACTAATGTGTTTGAAGACAGTGTTGATTGTACTTTTTTTTTTATGGGGAATCATTAATTGTATCTCGTCAATTGAGTCAAACTCTGTGGTGTTGTCACAAAGCGGATCCATGCGAGGAAAGCCACTATTTGTTTCAATTGAATCTCAATTTGGTTGAGAAGGTGATGTAAAGCAATCGGAAATAAATTGTCGCCATTTTATGTTTTAGGCTCGAATCCAGACTGCTTGTGAACTGATTGAAAGAATTGGAAATCAGAGAGGAGAGCTTGTACAGAATATTAGACGCCTGTGTGAAGGTTATATCGAGTTGGCTTATATTAACGTGGCACATCTTAAAAACGAAAGAGGTACGATGATTTTACATCCTTGGAAGTGAAAAATGTTATTTGTTATAAGTTTGTTGAGATGGCCCGCAGAATGTACATCTGGCCCCTGCTGTTTAAACGCTGGATATTAACTTTATCCGGTGGATAAGTCACTATCCGACAGTTTCAATCTGTGAAAAATCTAGACCCTCCGTGAGGGTGAACTGGGTTGCCTGTTTGTACTTGTTACACAAAAAGCGAAGTTCCATATCACCCAACTTACTCTTGTGACGGATTGCTTTGAAATGTGTACTACGTTACGTTGAGGGTTTAATGCTGAAAAAACAAATAAATTTCAGAGCACAGTGAAGTTAGATGTTCTGGTGTTAATTTCAGAAACACTTGTGGAAGGAGAATTTGACAAATGCTAGATATGATCAAAATACCGCGTATAAAACGATTTTTGAGTTGTAGAATACTTTTCGTCGTTAATTTTGATTGATGGCAAGATAATACAGAAAAAGCCATTACGTCAATCATAGAATGTTGTTGGGAAACATACAGAGTCACGTAACGCAACACAACGTGCCATACTCTAAACTTCTATTGAAAAACGACAGATACTTTGATCGCGTGCATTTCAATTTTTAAAAGCGATAAGGATGTATTTAGATTTGACAAGTTAATTGCTTTCAGTTAATTGCTTTTGAATGTAACATATTAAAAAAATTTTCCCGCGAAATTTGTTTTTCCACTATTCTGACTCAAAATATTATTTCTCGCTTCCTATTGCATCGTTTTAGTCGAAATGAACGCTTAAATGAAAGGTCATTTAACGATCTATCGGCAGATATTTATTTTGCAATTTAATACCTTCTGTCAAAATTTGCATATTAGCGCTTGTCAAAGTTAAACATTCCAGAGCACATGAAAAACACCCGAAAATTTTTCTCTTTCTCTTCGTCGAATTCTTGTGAAAAACACAGGAATTTTTCGTCCGAAGGAAAGCTTTTCCAAAATTCATTGGCAATCACCATTTTAAGTTTCAGAGAAATCGATCCATCCGCAAATATTTTACGAACTTTTTTAGCGAAGGTCATGAAAGCGTAATCTAATTACGGGCAGATTTGGGCCACGCAATACACGTATCCAGTCAAGTCATAAATATTTTTTCACCGAATTGAAACTTATTCCATCATAAGACAAGAAAATCATTATAAAAGCTTATTTTACGCAAAAATAAAATATTAGAACTACAGCTCACTTTGATTTCGGCTCGACGGGCGATAGATTGTTGTCGAAGTCCATTACTCGTCGCTTTAAGATTCCAGGTATTTGTATTTTCACCGCCTGCCTAGTTTATCCAACTGACTTTCCATTATTGAGCTTCATAAGGGTATATTTTGTTTAAAGATCTACTAAAACGCCATTCGTGTTACATCACTTTCGACGCCATTGCTGTTTAGGTTAATCATTCTACTGTGTCCACCAGATAAATCTACGCATTTCCACTACCCTCTCAGGAAAACGGAGAAAATTCTACTCATTCCTAGACTGGGTCGCCATATATGGCAACCTAGTAAAAAGTAAGTATTTTTCACAAATAACCGTGAGTGTACACTCTAAGCAACTGGATGGAGGAAATACACGGAGATTTGGTTTTATCAGATCAGATGGTTGATGGTTGAGTCTGAAGCAGTCCACTCGCCTGTCGCCGTCAAAAAGTTGGAAAGTGTTAGTGAAGTAATAGCTTGGTTTGTAGTGCTATTTGGCATTAATATTACTCGTGATATTTCAAAATAATTGTTAAGTAAAATTTAACGAACCATTGGGCGAATAAAATTTGCGACAAATTTGAAATAGCACAAGTGGTATTTATGCCAAATATAACGTACTAATCATGCTGTTATTTATTTGTATTAAAAACCTGAGAAATTTATGCAAAATGATTTGTTTTCGTTTATAGGCGAGCAAACTTGTCGTAAAATCTTGCTTTCTACCCAGCTTATCCAGACATTTAGCCAGGTTGATGTACTTTTTTTTGTTATTTTTGTTTTCTGAATTTTCTTTCAGCTCCTGTATCTCCTGAATTTGAAAATTTAGAAATCGTTCCGCCATTTTTTTTAAAATAGCACTACGACGTCTCTCGGGTTGCCATGGAAACTGTGATTGTCACATGTAGGTATTTCGAAATTAAGCAGAAATATCACTGGTCTCGGGCAATCAAATTGCAGGCATTTCTCAGGTAAAAATATAACTTCTAGAATTACCAGTTGTCACGATGCTTTCACTCTTCACGTTGTCTCGTTGTGACATAAACGTTGCCCATGTGCTTGTAACTTACATTAATTTTTTTAATGCGTCCAAGGTCCTTTTAAGCTGCCTGATGTCACAATCAAAAGAATTTCAAATCTTAGGGAAGTACCTGTCCCTACTATGGATGTCAAGGTAAATAACTAATTTACCAATCTCGAATGTACAAGGTTTTCTTACGTCGAAATCTATAAAAATAAGATTAGTTTTAATCTATGAGACATGCTTCGATGTCGGTTTCAGAGATCATGTTCAGGTTACATAGCGTTCAACAAGTTGTTAGAATTATAATAACTAAACGGGCTAGTACTTAAACACGGAATGCCAGAATGGTGGAATGCCAGAACGGCGGAACGCCGGAATACTTAAACATGGAACGCCGGAATATTTAAACACGAAAGGCCGGAATACTTAAACACGGAATGCCGGAATGAGAAATAACAGTATAGTTTACCACGTGAAACGAATGGTTTGATGTCAAGTACACCACTGCAGTTATAATTAGGAGGGAGCTTAAGCACGCGCGTTTGTGAGAGGCGGACGGCAACTGGAAGAGGACATTTCTCGTACCAGGAAGTTTATTTCCCTTTCGTAAACGGTCGTTGCCATTTCTCAGAACGGTCGTTGCCATTTGAAACGGTCGATGACATTTCTTAGCTCTGAATTACACTCATTAGGTGTAAGAACTCAAAAGGTTGCGGTTACTGGGAGTTGTGTCTCGCTGGTTCGGGTTAGGGTTCTGTTTAGGGTGAGGGCTAAGAACCCGAGTTCGAGTCTTGAAATTTTCCGACTCTTTTTTTCCTCCAGTTTTTCTTTTATAAATGTTTTTTTTTTCCTTTTTTGTCTTAATTTTTGTTAACATTTTTTCTTAGTTTGTTTCTTTTAATTTTCTTTGAAGTGAAGTGTGTAGTCGACCGTTATACATGGCATCGACCGTTTCAATTGGCAACGACCGTTCTGAGAAATGGCAACGACCGCAAGGACCGTTTACGAAAGGGAAATAAGCGTCCTGGTACGAGAAATGTCCTCTTCCGGTTGCCGTCAGCGTCTCAAAAACGCGCGTGCTTAAGCTCCCTCCTAACTGCAGTGGTGTACTTGACGTCAAGCCATTCATTTCACGTAGTAAACTATACTGTTATTTCTCATTCCGACGTTCCGTGTTTAAGTATTCCGGCGTTCCATATTTAAGTATTCTGGCGTTCCGTGTTTAAGTATTCCGCCGTTCCGGGTTTAAGTATTCCGGCGTTCCATGTTTAAGTATTCCGGCGTTCCACCGTTTCGGCATTCCGGCATTCCATCATTCCGGCATTCCATGTTTAAGTACTAGCCAACTAAACGGAACAAAGAAAGAAATTGACTAAAAAGGAGTGAAGAAATACAAAGCTTAGACCAAAGGCATAAATGGTGGCCAAAAAATGTTCTTCTGTCTTTGTACTAATTAGACCCACTAGCCTCGTTAGCACGGAGAAAAGAAATGTCCCTTTAGAACGAGGCTAGTTGGTCCGAGTTTCACATAAACAAAGGAATAATTTATTGACCACCATTTATGAAAGTGGTCTATACAGCTTTACAAAACAATGCAAGATTTAGGACAAGATTCCGCCAAAACTTTCTAAATATTTAAAGATTTAACTCAGAAGGCCTGTCAAAGGAGAGATGTTTTCCTTTTGTCCTTTATCGGAGCGGGCGAGTCGAAACAAATGTTGACTGAATCAATTTGTTCTCGTTTTCTTTCCAGGTTGATCCATTATGTCGTTATGATGAGCTGGTGCATGTGGTAGCGTTCGATTCAAAGTTCTGCCTTGCCGGGGTGTGAACCTACCCAAGATCATCTTCTGTGTTGGATCGGATGGCGTCAAACGACGGCAGCTGGTAAAGGTAAATGAGCCATTGCCACAGTCATTACATATAAAATAGCATTAAGGGCATGACTCGAAGCAAAATGTTAAAAATGTTCCTATATTGACTGTAATGTGGCGTTATCCAGTCGTAAAGCTCGGTAAAGGATATTTTCTACTCTCCTTTAATGATCCTGTCACAGGGCTTGAAATGATTTCTCCGCTGACGCCGGTCAAGTGGTCCGCTCAAACCTATTATTGGTCGGACACAGCTCATTTTTGGCCGGACAAAATATCCATTACGTCATCTTTTTATTTCTCCCTTTTCCCCGCATAATGTTAACCTATCGAACAAGTGCATTTTCTGTGCCTTAATATTCCGGACATCAAAGATTTGACCGGACAAAACCTATTTTTTACCGGAACGACGTTGCCGTTGACCGGCTGTTATTTCGACCCCAGCATGCAGCGTTGCTTGCGGGTGGATTTGTGATAGATTGAGTGGTATGCAACACCGCTCCTCTCATCACAATTCTGTTATACAGCGAGAACTTTACCCCAAGTGACATAAAACGCAACCTCAATGGCATGACAAGACGTAACCACTTCATATGAATTGGTATGACATAATATTGGTGGTTCTAACTTTGAATCGAAGTGACATTCAAAAATTTGTCATGTAGCCTTACTTGAAGTGGCATAAAATGCATTGTGACCTGGTGACCTGGTGTTAGTGACCTGGTGCATGACTTGACAAATTGACTTGAAGTGGCATGACGCGACAAAGCATAATTGCATGACTCGAAAAGACAAGTGATAAATACAATAGACTTGAAGCGGCATGACATGACAAAGCATAATTGCATGACTCGAAAAGACAAGTGACGTTTAATACAGTTGGCTGATTCAGCAACCGAATGGGAACGTCATTTCGGTCAACACTTATGGCCATCCTTCAAAATGATTTGATTTGTGTTGATTTAATTTGATTTCCTGTCTCCCCAATTAGTAGAGCCTCTGTGCTCGGCTAAATACACTTGAGACATAAATAAAGTGATTTTTATTATCATTATTATTATTATTATAATTATTATTATTCCGTATATATACGTAACAATTACACCACGCGGTATCCCATCTTACCGTTGTAAAAAATCAATGAAAAACAGGCAGAATTAGAGCTTAAGTTCAACAAGAAGTAGCGTTTCTGAGCAAGCCGCGCTGATCTAGAGTAGTTAGGTCTAAAAACCACTTTCAAAACGGTTAGCTTTCACTTGTTTTGCTGATTTTCGGAGAGCTTGGTTCGTTAGACGAGTGGATATCGGAGGCTGTAATGAAAAACCATCGGTCTCGGTTCGACTCTCTGCTTCGCCCATTCTGAATCTTTTCTGCATGTTTAAAATGTTTGTTTCTTAGAAGTATATTTGAAGTTGTCCTTCTTGTAAGCTGAATAAAAAGGGAAATGTTAGTTCGAGGGACGGACATGAGTGTTGACCCGGAAAAGAGTTATAAAACCTTTCAGGAACCGGCCCCTGAAACACAAAGCCAACATTGTTGTTCTCGACCCAGTTTCTCATCTGGATTCTTAATGCGCGTGCGCCGTCTTTATCTGATGATCTGACATTCCCATTCTCTCGCTAAACCAGCCTCGTGTCTTTGAGATGACACGACTACAACAAGTTGTTGTGATTGTCAATTGCGCAGGGTAGAGACGACTTGCGTCAGGATACAGTCATGGAACAGGTGTTTGGTATATATTAAATCAGTTGTTGATGAAGAACTCGGAGACTAGGAAAAGGAAGTTAAAGATGCGAACGGCCAGCATGCATTTTAGTATAGATTAATAATATATAATAAAATTGTAAAACTCATAACAGTTGGATAAAACCGACAGCTAATAGGAGGGCATGATTTAGTTTTCGGGTAGATTCCTTTAATTTTTAATATACTCGACAAAATATCACGTTTCTATTATCATTGGCGCATAATTCATAAATTTGCTTCAGAGTCTTATACGGAGGTTGCTATGGAAATAAAAGGGAAGTTCCAAATTTCATGAGTATATATGCATTTCGTGATTTATGCATAATCACTCGCGATGTTTTGAAAGATCTCAAATTGAATACGAAACTCGCCTACGGCTTGTGCAATTTTGAGAACTTTCAACCATTTCCTACATTGAAACTGTAATTCGGTACAAAGGAGAAATAAGCCTCCTATATCGCACATTCGTACATCCTTGTAACAGATCTTTCGCTCAAAATTAGATTTTTTGACTAAATTTAAGGTTTTTTTCCGACTAAGTAGCCTTTGATTTGCAATTTAGTGACTACAGGTAAACAAGATTTGCATAAGAATTTGAGAATGTCGACGCCATCGAAAAATTCCAAATTTCATCTTTCATTCTCGCGAAAGGATAGCATAAGAAAAGCATAAGTTTAAGCCTTTGGTTTATTCATTCCTTCTCATTTCTTTGCATTCCAAGGTTATTCCTTTATCCCAGCGTAGTGGAATAGTTGAATGGTGTGAAAACACTGTTCCGTTGGGTGAATATCTGATTGGTCGGCAGGAACCAAGATTGGTGCGCACTCGCGCTACTATCCTGAGGACTGGACATCACTTGACTGCAGGAATGGGGTTAAGGTACCGCTACATGTTACTTTATTTTCACGTGCCAACCGCATGAGCCACGATCACATCCTTCGTAACAGTCCATCCCTGAGAGACCAGAAAAATAAGGTCTAGTCAAGTGTTTTCTTTTGTTAGCTTACATCTCGGGTTTTTTCGTTGTTTTTTTTACAAGCAATAGTGGCCTCGTGCCCTCCTTTTAAGTGCTACTGTGATTAAAAAACAAATTTCGAAAGCATATTTGCTTAGAAATCTTTTGACGAAATTTTAAACTTTTATTTCGAGCAGAAGGCTGTTTACTTTCGTTAAAGGTTTAACTTACCTTTTACTAACTTAAAAATCTTTAGAGATCTGGATCGAAAAAAAAAGGTGGCGTAAAAGACACAACTGATTAAGAATGCAATGCGTGTTTACACGATTGATCTATAGTGTGCAAAACGAACGTTTCGGGCTTTTAGACTCCTAAGATCGTGCTTAGCATAGTTTATACGTAAGCTGCATTCACACTTACTGCACTCTTAGCCGAGTGGGTCTTTGACGTTATTTCTTCTCGATCGATCGTAAGCCAGACAACAAGGAAACAGCTTATTTTATATTCGTTTTAGCTGGGTGATCTAGCTAGAAGACCACGATACGAAGTTTATCCGGCAAGTGTGCTTTAAGAGGCGAGATGACAATTTAAATTTGTCATTGAGTTATGAATGATGAAAAAGTTAAATCATAAAAAAAGGTTCCCAAAAATGATCTTTGATACCTATACCTAAAATAAAAAAAATCCCATTTTTTCACGAAAACTGAGGTGTACCCCCGCCCTAATTAAGGTCATCCAACATTAAAAATCCTTAGGACTCCACCATGTCCACACATCGTCTACTGCCAATGCATAAAACACCTGTTTTCAGATCGTTTTGTTCGTTATGCGTCAGTCAGTCGATATTGCGGGCTTGGCATCTGTTTCAACCTCTTGTTCTCGGGGCTTTTCTCCGCTGAGAGTAGGACGAAGAAGGTTCTGGGAACGAGGTTGCCTCTATTTCATTCCGGTGCATTTTTATCCGTTCCAAGCGTTATTTTCCTGCGCTTCGCGCAGGTGTCATTTTTACTCACACGTAGCATCAACTCAAATGTTTATGCTTCTTCACTGATAAGTAAAGTAAAGGCTTTAGGTTAATGGTTCTCGCAAAGTTCATATGAAAACACATGAAAGGCGCCGCTGGCAGTTTGATCCTGAGGCACGGCCCCGAATCACATGTAATCAGCTGGGAGTCGATTTCCGCTTTCTTCTAGCTGGAGGCTGTGCCAGATGATGCAAATTCTTCGGCTTTAGTTAGGCGTTTCGTATTTCTTGAACTGAATTGAATGTTTTCGTTTGTTTTTAGGAGATAATGGAGCATTTCAAACCAGTGTTCCGACAATTCTTTCTTGAGAAGTTCCCGGATCCTGAAGTGTGTTTCGAGAGAAGACTAACCTACACAAGAGGAGTCGCCACTTCGTCCATAGGTGACAATGCATTTTTGAAAATGGTTTCTGTTTCAGTTTCACCAAATCATTGGTGAAAAACTGAATCACGCACAATTTTCTCAACCAACGAGGGTAAACCATTGTGGCCAGGAAAATTATAACGTTTTTGAAAATGGCTATGTTGCTTTAATAAAGTTCTAGTCGCTTCCGAACGCGAATGATTACAATTATTATATAACTTGACGCAAGATATGAGGTGAGGAGAAAGGAGGAGACTGGATGAATGAATTCCTGTTTCCTCGTTGAATGACACAGATGAATGGACGCGATTGCCAGGTCATGTGATCATGGCAGCACATGTAGGGGGTTGCCGCCATTGGTTAATTGCCCAGCCCTTGAAAATTGTGCTCAATTTTTTGTGATGGTTATTAGTTCGACTTAGCTTCTACTTAGCATAAGAATAAAAACTAATTTTCAGAAGAAAGACTTAGCACTTGAACTCGCTTGAAACGGAGGCTGATATATACTCGGATATGGTTCCCTATTATAATGGTAGAATAATGATAATAGAACTTTATTTTTAAAGCTAAATAGCTTGTGGGGTCGTGCACAAATGAAATCAAATCAAATTATTACATATCAAATCATATTGGTTTTTGAGGAAAGGGGAAAACCGGAGTCCCCGGAGAAAAACCTCTCGGAGCAGAGTAGAGAACCAACAATTTCAACTTAGTACATATAACGCCGGATCTGGGAATCGAACTCGGGCCACATTGGTGGGAGGCGAGTGCTCTCACCACTGCGCCATCCTTTCTCCCCAGATGACTGGTTAAATAATATGCTAACAGCAAATTCCTCAGAGATTAGACAAGTGATATAATGCTCTATGTGAAACATAAAAACCCTATTTGTCAGCAAATATTTTTTCTAACAAGTTGTCTACAAGCTTATGACATTATTTATCCTTCGCTGGGGTCATTTATCTTGTCACAAGGTTGCCATCGTTGATTTTGTTTGGCAAATTATTCCTTTGTTTTCGCCGTTTTCAGCAGCTTTCTTATGGTTGTTACCATATCGCACATCATAATTTGGAGAAGCGGTCTTCGCACTTGTTTAGTCACTTTTCTAGTACAGAACCTGCAAAAAT